>NW_026530322.1:550671-634213 GCF_026979565.1 Vidua chalybeata
TGGCGAGTACAGTGGTCAACCCAGGCTTGCCCTCTTTTTCCCTTGTCACTTCTTTTTTACTAATTTCTAAGCAAATAGTTTCTTGACACTCTTTAACTGTGGTTTCCCACCATTCCTCAGGTATCTCTCATTCAACAGACACTAATAATTCACATTCACAAAACAAAGTTATTATTTCAATTGTTTTGCGTTCTATCTGGATAGGGGATAGGTTTAGTACTCAACACTTCCTGCAATGCGAGCATAGATTTTGTGAACTACAGTACCAGTTATTCCCACAATTTAAACATTTACTTTTAACCCAGCTAGTGTGTCCAGTATTGGGATGAATCAAACAGAATATACAGTATGGTACTGATGGAAATTGTAATTCCCCCTCTTTCCTGTACAAGTTACAGGCTAAGGTCAGAATATGAAAAGTCTTTTACCAAAACAGTCCTTATCCTCCTGTTTGAAGTGGCAGTATTCCTCCCCAAGGAGGGTATCAGAGGCATCTCAGAACTTGTCCAGGCAGTATTTGAAACCACTGATATAAACTCGGTACATTTCTTAGATCATTTGAGTCTTCCTAGTTCATTACCACTCATTCCCCATTTAAGAGTTAATTTGGTATCACCCGGTTTAGATGTGATAGTCCATTCCTCAGGTTTTGTCAAAAGTTCTTTGATTCTGCTGGCATGAATTCACTGCTGGTTCAGATTGTTATTTCAGTAGTACCTGAAAAGGACTTCTTAATAGAACAGGGACAGTGACAAGAGGAACACAGTACTACATCAGCATTTGCCATCAGTGTAATGAACAGTTTCCACGTGTTCCCCAGAGACGCAGGCAGGGCCTTCTTAGTTCCCATGGCAACACAAAAAAACCTACTAACTCTAGCTGAGTACCGATATTGAAATGTTAATTAGCTAATTGCTCTGTTTGTTTTCTCTAAATTACCTGGAGATAACTGGCCTCCCACCCCCCCACACTGCCATTCTGGGACTAACATGCAAATAAAAAACCCTTAGGATCATGGGAGTATTTTTAGGAGATAAAGACAACCCTAAATCAAAAACTGAACACAGTAGAGGGGTCTAGACAAATGCCCTAGCTGAGGAAGAGGGAAACACATCCCCTGATATTGACTTTTACCCGTCACCATCACCTAAAAAAGAATAGACTAGGTTAGGCTGTGAGAAGCAGGGAAACAGAAAGGCAGAGAGAGCCCTGGTGCTGCCACCAGGGAAGGAGTGGGGACAGGTGTTGTTCTGGACTTCAGCAACAGGCTCTGCACGCCATGCCTCCTCATCCTCTGGCCACCGGTGTGCCACAAGGAAAGAAGGGACAGCTGCTGCTCTGGACTTCAGCGACAGACTCTGCATGTCTCCTTCCTTTTGGCCACCTGGGAAAGCTACAACCACAGGGGTGAGCTCCATGTCAAGCCCCCTGCCTGGCTGATCTTTTTAATAAAGAGCTGAACATTAATAAAGGCATTAGCCCTGTTCATTTCAATCAGCATTCCCCAAAACTTTCTGGGTTTGGCAGAAACCTTTTTTTCACAGCTGCTTCTTCTTCTATACAGCTGTGCTAACAGCTGCAGAGGCAAATTCTTCTTTTTGTGAGCCACAATTAGTTAAACAAGGCCAGGCCGATTTTACCATCATATGAATCGCATCTATTGCTTTTTATCTTTTGGGCAACATTTAACTATTTTAGCATTACAGACTTATTCCTCAGAACAAAAGCCTCCTTAACAGCATGAAAACAGAAGGAAAAAAGGACTCTTGTTTTAAAAAAATAAACAACTTTTTGAGGTTTGGAGAGCCGGGGAGAGATTAAGGCTATCTCTGCCTTGATCTTATCTCTAGCGCTGGCCCCTCTGTCCATCTTTTCACAGCAGTGCTTTTAATGCTGTCACTCGCCCTTCCCCCGCTGCCGCTACTTTACTGCTGTGGCCTCAGCCAGGGCAGACCCTGCCCTAGCGGGGGGGACTAACAGACAGCTACCAGCGCGGGGACCCTAGGAGCATCCTCGGCTCCCTTTCACCCTCTCTCTTTCTCTCTCTCTTTCTCCTTCTCTCTCTCTCTCTCGACCCGCTTGCCGGGTTCGAGGATACCATCCCGAACTCGGGCCTTTAGCAGGAGCCACCCCTGGTAGTTACGCCACTGACCCAGTCCACTCCTCAGCAGCAAACCCATGCGATCCGTGCCCAGCACTGCCACCGGGTCGGCAAGTGCATCCGGCAACCCCGCACCTTCTGGGACCCTGGCACAACCAAGCCAACTCCCAACCCCCAGCGGCGCCCCATGTAAACCGCGCCCTACGCCGCCTCCACCGGGTGGGAGAACACTGGTAGTGGCCTCTCTGGGTCGCCCCCATGAATCAGCCCCTGCCGCAGCCCCTGAGACCTTGCCGCTCGCACGAGAGCGGCTGTGAAAAATGCGTACTTAATGATTGGCTCTTCACAAACATTAAATTGAATACTATATGTATTATGGAGGGTTATTTTGTAATACTGTATTAATCCTTTTAAAGTAGTGTGTTAAATATAGATTTAGGTTATAACATAATGTTAAAATAGAAACTATGTGATGTAAGATATTTTTTACTAGCTCAAGAAAGGGATAAGATAATCAAGAAATTCTTTGCACAGAGATAACAGCAACAGGAAAACCGAAGAGTTACGGCCTCCTTATCAGAAAAGACAAACATTCTTCCACCTTCTCTCAGTCTTTATAGAACCACCAGGATTAAGGGGAAGAAGTTGACAAAAAACAGAAAAATTCTTAATTTGCAAGGAATTTATGCATCATGCATGAGATATATGAATATGCAACAGGCTATTGCTTTTAAGGGTTATTCCTTTGTTCACAAGGCATGTTTTTGGCAGCTTAGTGCCCAAAAACATCTGGACGTCCGTAGTTTGCTTTTTATTGTCTCATAGTTGAAATGAACAGGGCTAATGCCTTTATTAATGTTCGGCTCTTTATTAAAAAGATCAGCTGGGCAGGGGGCCCGACATGGAGCTCGCCCCTGTGGTTGTAGCTTTCCCAGGTGGCCAAAAGGAAGGAGGCGTGCAGAGTCTGTTGCTGAAGTCCAGAGCAGCAGCTGTCCCTTCTTCTTTCCTTGTGGCACACCGGTGGCGAAAGAGTGAGGAGGCATGGCGTGCAGAGTCTGTTGCTGAAGTCCAGAACAACACCTGTCCCCGCTCCTTCCCTGGTGGCAGCACCAGGAGCTCTCTGTCCTTCCATCTCCTCTTCCCACAGCCTAATCTAGTCCAGTCTTTTTTTAGGTGATGGTGATGGGTAAAAGTCAATATCAGGGGATGTGTTTCCCTCTTCCTCAGCTAGGGCATTTGTCTAGACCCCTCTACTGTGTTCAGTTTTTGATTTAGGGTTGTCTTTATCTCCTAAAAATACTCTCATGATCCTAAGGGGTTTTTATTTGCATGTGTCATGGTTTGACACTGGCGCAATGCCAGCGCCCGCATGAAAATGCATCTTCCCCAAATAAATGCTGTGAGATGGTATCAGGAACAGAGCAGAGCAGGCCCAAGCTTAATAACAAAGGGAAAAAAAACTTTATTAAACTAGTACTAATACAGAAAACACATTAACTAAATCCAGGATGAAGACCTTTTAAAACACCCCTCCTCCTCCCAATTTCCAAAAACACCCACCATGAAACATCACCCGGGATTCCTGATCAAATTACCACCCTTCAGATAATCAATACTCAAACTATCAAGGGAGAGAGAAGTCTCTCTTGCACCACAGACCCCCCAGGAAACACAGCTGCCACCTCCTGTGTTTCCCTGTCACACATGGCAACCACCTGGAAAAAATCTGCCAGTGTGACACTCTCCTCTCCATGTCACAGTGCTCTCACCACCGTGCATGGACAGACTGCTCATAGGGCTCCTTTAAGGATGCTTTGCCACGGACCCAAAGATACAACAGTTCAGCTTCTCATCTTGGGACTACAGTCACCCCCATTTTCCCCTGGGGCCAAGGGTCCAAGAACAGAAATCATCTTCTTTCCTGAAGACAGAGGGCATCACCATTCCCTCCTCAGCTTTCTTCTGTTCTTGCCATTCCTGTGCTGTTAGAAGCTGAAGCAGGTCTCCTTGGGTCACCACTGCATCCCCCTAAAATGCAGTCTCTATTGCAGGAGATTTTGGTTCAGTCCATGGCTAACAAGAAAAGTCCAGCCATAAGCTACTTCATCATCTCCTCCCACCTAAATATTTCTTCTTCTAACATGTCAGGTCCCGGACTGTCTCTCTTCTACTTCAAATCAAGGAGGAGTAATATTTTACAAAGCCCTCATTTCCTGGAAAGGGTTAAAAATTCAGACTCCCTGGACGGCTGATATCTCGGTCCAGCGTTCCATCTCCCACGCTGGGCACTATCCCCCCCCTTCTCCTTCTCCTCTGTCGGCAAATTTCCAGGTGCCGCCAGGCTCTCTGTTACTTTCCCTCTGTGGGGGGGGAACAAAGGCATCTCCACTTCTCTCCACCCTTCCGTGCACAGGAGCTGGCTCGGTTCCAGACCTTTCGCCCTATGGCCTACCTGGACAAGGCCGCGTGGCTTCCCCTCCCCCACCCAGCCTGAGGCTGGGCGGGGGAGAGTCTGCACTCTCTGACGACCAGAACCAAAGAGAGACAGTTCCCCTGGGAGTTCTTGCTTTTAACCCCCTGTGTTCTCAGAGGCGTGTCCATACTTTCAGTGGTCACTCCAGGTGCCAATATCCAAACCTGACCACTGATTGGTTTGACCCAACTTCCTGGAAAAAATTCACTTCCATGTCAAACCACGACAGCATGTTAGTCCCAGAATGGCAGCGTAGGCGGGGGGGGGGGGGGGGGTGGGAGGCCAGTTATCTCCAGGTAATTTAGAGAAAACAAACAGAGCAGTTACCTAATTAACATTTCAATATTGGTACTCAGCTAGAGTTAGTAGTTGTTTCAGTGTTGCCATGGGAACTAGGAAGGCCCTGCCCGGGAGTATCAGGAACTTTATCTATTACAATAGTGTCTGTCATGGTTGTACACGGAAGTGAATTTTTGCAGGAAGTTGAGTCAAGCCAATCAGTGATCCGGTTTGGATATTGGCATTTGGACTGACCACTGAAGGTATGGACACGCCTCTGAGAGCACAGGGGGTTAAAAGCAAGAATTCCCAGGGGAACTGTCTCTTTTTGGTTCCGGTCGTCAGAGAGTGCAGACTCTCCCCCGCCCAGCCACAGGCTGGGCCACAGGCTGGGTGGGGGAGGGGAAGCCATGCAGCCTGAGGGAGGTAGGCCAAGGGGGCTGAAGGTCTGGAACCGAGCCAGCTCTTGCGGGTGGAAGGGTAGAGAGAAACGGAGATGCCTTTCTTCCCCCCTCCCCCCCACCAGCGGGAAAGTGACAGAGAGTCTGACGGTATCTGAAATTTGCCTGCAGAGGAGAAGGAGAAGGGGAGGGAGATGCCTAGCGTGGGAATTGGCGTTAGTTCTGGGCAGAGATTTCAGACGTCCGGGGAGTCTGAACTTTTAACCCTATCCTGGGAAATGAAGGCTTTGTAAAATATTACTCCTCCTTGTTTTATAGTGGAAGAGAGACAGTCTGGGACCTGAGATGTTAGAAGAAGAAATTTTTAGGTGGGAGGAGATGATAGAGCAGCTTTTGGCTGGACTTTTCTTGTTAGCCATAGACTGAACCAAATTCTCCTGCAATAGAGACTGCATTTTAGGGAAATGCAGTAGTGACCCAAAGAGACCTGCTTCAGCAACCACCAGCACAGGAATGGCAAGAACAGAAGAAAGCTGATGAGGGAATGGTGATGCCCTCTGTCTTCAGGAAGAAGATGATCTCTGTTCTTGGACCCTTGGCCCCAGGGGAAAATGGGGGGAACTGTGGTCCCAAGATGAGAAGCTGAACTGTTTTCTCTTTTGGTCCATAGCAAAGCATCTTTAAAAGAGCCCTATGGGCAGTCTGTCCATGCACGGTGGTGAGAGCACTGTGACATAGAAAGGAGGGTGTCACACTGGCAGATTTTCTCCAGGCAGTTGCCATGTGTGACATAAAAACACAAGAAGTAACAGCTGTGTTTCCTAAGAAGGGGAGGGGTCTATGGCGCAAGAGAGACTTCTCTCTCCCTTGATAAACTGAGTTTTAATTATCTAAAAGGTGGTAATTTAATCAGGAATCCCGGGTGATGTTTCATGGTAGTTGTTTTGAAAATTAAGAGGAGGAGGGGTGTTTTAGAGGGTCTTCATCCTAGATTTAGTGTGTGTGTCTTCTGTAGTAGTAGTTTAATAAAGTTTTTTTCCTTTGTTATTAAGCTTGAGCCTGCTCTGCTCTGTTCCTGATAACATCTCACAGAATTTATTTAGAAAAGTGTATTTTCATAAGGGCGCTGGCATTGCGCCAGTGTCAAACCATGACAAGTTTTTTTTCCCTTTTGTTATTAAGCTTGGGCCTCCTCTGCTCTGTTCCTGATAACATCTCACAGCATTTATGTTGGGAAGGTATATTTTCATGGGGGCGCTGGCATTGCGCCAGTGTCAAACCATGATATTTTTGGTGCATTGGCCGGGAAGTTGAATTCTGGGCAAGAGAAGATGATGATAAGATGAAAACTGTGAGATGGGATCGAAAAGGAATAAGACCAATGCATCTATTAGGTTATTGTTTTATGTAGAAGTGTGTTGAATGTAATTTTGATAATAATTTTGGAAATATGTGTTCTCAGAGGTGAAAAAAACCTGACCACTGATTGGTTTGACTCAACTTCCTGAAAAAATTCACTTCCGTGTCAAACCACGACAGTGTCCTAATCCTCATTGTCCAAATTTTTATTACTCTAATATTATTACTATTTTTATAACTATTTTATTACTAATAAACTTTTACGATTTAAAAAAAAAAGTGATTGGTGTTTTTGACAATTATGGTAGCAGAGGATGGTTTCTATCACCTCTCTGCTGGTGCCTTAGGAGAGTCAGGGTGAGGAAGACGCGTCCTGCCCTGTTAGGCAGCCTCGCTCTGTTCCCCTAGTGTGACCGACAGACACAGGTTATGATCCGATGGACAAAAGGGGGCAATAAAACAAAGAAAAGGGAAAGGATTCCCTAAAACCGCGGTAATTAGCCCCTAAGACTAAAGTGCACACGAAGAACAAAGACCCAAGGACAAAGAATAAGTAAGTATTTGTTTGGATAGGGTGGATAAGGGGGGGATGAATGTGTGTCAGTGAGAGGTGGGCTGGTTATCCCAGACCTGCCAAGTGTGTGCGGTAGTCTCCCACGCTGCAGTTTCATCTTTTCGCAAGAAAAGCAGCCAGTAGAGACGAAGCAAGTGATAAGAAGGAATGATGGAATCCCCCTCAGGGAAACTGGGACTGGGTCTTAGGGAAGAAGTGGAACCCCGTGGAGAGAAGAAGCCGAGGGTTTTCCTGGCATAATCCACTGAAAAAAAAAAAAATGAAAAGGAAAAAAGAAGAAAGAGTGTGGAAGGGGCCCCTAAAAATTCTGCTGGATTGAGGGATAAAGAGTGCCCAAGAGCATCCGGGGTTGGACAACACAGCTGGATTGAGGGATATCCAAGAGCACTGGGACTGGCCAATAACACATAAAAGTGTAATAGCTGAATTGAAAGTAAAAGATGCCTTGTTGTCTTGTTGTGTGTGAGGGTGGGTCCCGCACCAACAAGCTGTTGTTTCCCCTGCGGGTGGGGGCTGAGGCAAAACCCGCAAAACAAGCCTTGTTCCCCCGGGCATGAGGGGGAGGCTGTGACTACAAAGTCTGAGTCACACGCAAACAGCCTCAAAGGTGAATTGGCACCAGAGGCAACCAAATTCAGGGCACTTCCCCAAGGCCTGGCGATACTGAAGCCCAGAGAGGCTGACCCCAAAGCAAGCATGGCTCAGTATCGTAGGACTTTTTAGCACCACAGCTGCGTAGGGTAGTCATGTAACCCATTCCCCCGGGGAGGGATGGGGTGGGGAGTCCAACTCAGGCAAGGTGCGGAGGTCTAAACCGCTGACTCTGAGGCTATCTCGAGGGAAGAAGGATAGCCAAACCTCGGGGAGGTAGAAGGGTTCAGGGTGGGGGCTTACACGATCAGTGGTTCTCTGGCAAAAAAAATCCCTTCATGTAAGTCTAAGAGGTTTGCTAACGCTTCCTTCCTCTGTGCAGTAAAATAAAGGGACATGTATGAAGTGCTGAACCAAAGTCAGTGGGAAATTTAGGTGTGTCAGTACTTAAGGTTCTGGGGTGTAAAAAGCACCTGGGGGATGCCAGGTTTGTGAGGTATGCTCCCAGGCTCCCCATGCCCATGCCTGTCTGTGTAAAACCTTACACGGTCCAGGTGGGCAAGATACAAAAACTAAAAAAAACTCGATCGGGCAGAAGTCGAGAACTATGAATGAACAGGCCTGAGGGTGTGAATGTGTGCGAGAGTGAGTGAAAAACAAAGGTGAGCAAATGTAGGTGAATGGAAGTATATGTAATGTAGATTGTTTATTCTGAGCTTCACTTTATCTCCTTGGAGGGAGGTGTATTGTGTTGAATGGTATTGTGAGAAAAAGGATTTTCTGTGTGGTTAGTTGAAAGAAGGTGGTATTCAGGTTGTTAGAGAAAGTGGGAAACAGAGGCAGGGGACGAGTAGATAAGATCTTGAAAAATGGGACAGAAAACCAGTAAGTTGGGTACAAAAAAAAAAAAAAAAAAAAAGGAGTAAAAGGGTACCAGCAGAGATACCCCAAGATAGCCCTTTGGGGGGTTATGTTAGCTAACAGAGATACAAATCCCTGTGTTATAAATGAAAAATGATCCAGCCAAATTAAAAAAATAAAAAGAATTTATTTTAGCAATAGAGATCTAACTTAGCCAGCCACAAGGAAAAGGACAGTGCCGAGCCCGGGATTGGCGCTGGGTGCGAGACACAGAAGTCAGCCTCAGCAGAGGTTTCACTCTATGCTCCCACACCACCATCCTGGTACAAGCGATTTTTATAGGGAAAATTTTGCCTGAAGCCAGGATTTTGGCATTCACTCCATTGTTTCCTTCAGAGTCCCATAAGTTGATGAGATTTCCTTTTTGGCGACAAAGTAGAACAATTCAAAGTCCGGAGTCGTTGAAACCCTTGATGAAATTTATGGGAACACGGTATTCACATGTATCAGCCCGGGGGATGTTCCTGATGTCCATCTCGGGTCATTCACGCGACGATCAGCGCCTGGGTGTCTCCATATCGCTTCAGATAAGGCCCATCTCCTGGTGAGCCACATCCTTTTGCTTGTGAATCGGGTTTCAACATACACCTGGTTTTGCCTGAGAAGGGGGGGGGGGGCTTCTAATGCCAAAGGGTACATTCTAACAACTATTTAATATTATATATATCATGCTAAAAATGGCGCGAATTATACCTGTTACATGAAATGAACAGGGCTAATGCCTTTATTAATGTTCAGCTCTTTATTAAAAAGATCAGCTGGGCAGGGGGCTCGACGCAGAGCTCGCCCCCGCGGTTGTAGCTTTCCCAGGCAGCCGGAAGGAAGGAGGCGCGCAGAGCCGGTCACTGGAGTCCCGAGCAGCAGCTGTCCTTTCTCCTTCCTTGTGGCACACCGGTGGCCCGAGGACGAGGAGGCGTGGCGTGCAGAGTCTGTTGCTGAAGTCCAGAACAACAGCTGTCCCCGCTCCTTCCGTGGTGGCAGCACCAGGGCTCTCTGTCTGTCTATCGCCCTGCTTCTCAGAGCCTAATATAGTATGTTCCTTCTTAGGTGATGGCGACGGTTAAAAGCCAGTCAGGGGATGTGTTTCCCTCTTCCTCAGCTAGGGCATTTATCTAGACTCCTCTATTGTGTTCAGTTTTTGATTTATATTCATTTTTATCTCCTAAAAATACTCCCATGATCCTAAGGGGTTTTTATTTGCATGTTAGTCCCAGAATGGCAGCGTGGAGGGGTGGGAGGCCAGGTAGTTTAGAGAAAACAAACAGAGCAATTGGCTAATTAGCATTTCAATATCGGTACTTGGCTAGAGTTAGTAGTTTTCTTTAGTGTTGCCATGGGAACTAGGAAAGCCCTGCCCGCGTCTCTGGGGAACACCTGGAAACTGTTCATAACAAATCCCTCCTCTACTTCTTTGATCGGGCTTAAGCCCGCATCAACTTACAGTCTTTTGAGGGCTAACTTCTTTTGGCATTTGTATGCTTTTACTCAGGCCTGAGGGTAATTCTAGTGTTCTTTAGAAACCAAGTTGTAACTCCTTTGGCTAAAGGACACTTAGTCTTATTAAACAATTACCAAGTACTTAAACCTTTTCTATGGTACTTTAACTCAGAAACAGTTCCTAACACCTTACTGTATATCAGTCTCTAGCAAGTCTTCCTTAAAGTTAATTTTAGGTCCTCTGGTTTCTTAATTACTGTCCATGCACAAGAGGAGGCGGGTGACGCTGTTGGGTCTGGTCCGGCATCCGGGGGTGGCACTGGTCCTTTGACTCTGGTGACGTGGGTCCAGCCTTTTTCTTGGGTCCGCACTGCAGTGTGTGTGGTGAGTAGTACCTGGAAAGGTCCTTCGAATTTGGGGGTTAATGGAGTGGTAGTGTTCCAGGACTTTATCAACACCCAATCCCCAGGACTGATGTTGTGCGCATTGGTGTCTAGAGAGGAGGTTTGGGGAAGATACCCCTTCTTCCTGAGGCCTTCTAGGGATTTTCCTATGACCTCTAAATATTTCTGGGTTGCTGCCTCCCCTTCCAGATAATCTGCTGTACTGAAAGGGGTGATTAAAAAAGGGAGTCCAAACATCATTTCATACGGAGAGACCCTCATGTCGGACCGAGGTCTGGTTCTGATGCGCAAGAGAGCGAGAGGTAAACACCTGAGCCAATTCATTTTTGTTTCTTCAATTAATTTAGTTAACACATTTTTAAGGGTTCTATTCATCCTTTCTACTCTTCCAGAGCTCTGAGGATGCCATGGGGTGTGTAATCTCCACCTTATCCCCAGGGCTTTTCTTACTTGATGCAAAGTTTGAGCAACAAAATGTGGACCTCGGTCCGAGTCAATGTTATTGACCAGCCCGTATCGTGGTATGATGTTTTCTAGGATTATTCTTGCAACTTCCTGCGCAGTTTCTTTTCTGGTTGGGAAGGCCTCCACCCAGTGAGTGAGATGATCTACGATCACTAGTAAATGTTTGTACCCCTGCACAGAGGGCATTTCAGTGAAATCTACTTGTATGTTTTGAAAAGGTCTCAAAGCAATTTTTCCTCCCCCATACGCAATTTTTCTCATTACCTTTTGGTCAGTTTTCAGGCAAATCGCACACCCTCTTGTGACTGCTTTTGCCAGATCATAAACTCCAAGGCATAAATTTTCCCGTAAAAAGTGGTCGCACAAACCTTGGATTCCCCAGTGGGTTAATTCGTGTAACTCTACTAGCACCCTTCGAGCTAGGGCTTTATTTAGGAACCTACGCCCATCAGGAGTTAACCATTCTCCTTGTTTCCCTTGATGTAATTCTAGCTCTTTTATTGTTTTTAATTCTTTTTCACTGAATCTCGGCTCTTCTTTTTTCCTTTCTCTACTTGGTCCTACTTCTATTTTAAAGGCTTTTACTGGGTTTCTTGGGTCTAAGGCTGCTTCTTTAGCGATCTGATCTGCTAATCGGTTTCCCTTTTCTTCACGTGTGTGTCCTTTCTGATGTCCCTTTATATGCACCACAGCTATCTCTGCGGGCTTTTGTAAGGATTCTAATACTAGTTTTATCAGTTTCTCATGTACTAGGTTCTTCCCTTTGGAGTTTAAGTAGCCACGTTCCTCCCAAATTTTTCCAAAGGTATGGATGATCCCAAACGCATATTGCGAGTCTGTGTAAATAGTTCCTTGATCTCCCTTTAACAGATCTAGTCCTCTTTTCAAAGCATAGACTTCACAACACTGGGCTGACCAGTTCGAGGGCAGTTTCCCTTTTTCCATGACTTTCATGTCTTCCCCATCTATGACAGCATATCCTGAGGCTCTTTTCCCTCCTACTACTCTTGAGGACCCATCTATAAAAAGGGATCTCCCGTATGGCAAGGGTACATCTTCTAAATCCTCTCTCACTTTGGTCTGTAGATTTATGAGTTCAACACAATCATGTTCTAGATCTGCCAGGGGTTCTCCGGTAAGAAATTGTGCAGGGTTTAGACATTTGGAGGTGACTAACTCTAAGTCCCCTGTGTTCATTAAGATGATCTCATACCTCAATATTCTAGAGTCAGTCAACCATTGCTGAGCTTTTTGGCTTAGCACTGTTTTGAGATCGTGGGGGGTGTGGACTTTAATTTTCCCTTGCAGAGTCAATTTTTTGGCTTCTTCTATCAGGATAGCTGCAGCTGCAATTACTTGTAGGCAAGTTGGCCATCCTCTGGCTACTGGGTCTAATAGTTTTGAGAGGTAGGCTATTGGTTTTTTTTGTCTTCCCCATTCCTGGGTTAATACCCCATATGCAATTCCCCCTTCTGTACTCACAAACAGGTTAAACTCTTTCTTAAGGTCAGGCAGACTTAGAACAGGTGCTGAGGATAGTTTATCTTTCAAGCCTCGTAGCTGTTCCTCATCCTCTTCTGTCCACTTTACAGGCTCAGAGTCTACTAATTTATCATAAAGGAACTTCACGCTTTTGGTGTATTGATCTAACCACAGTTTACAATAACCAAACAGGCCTAGTAGCTTCCTTACATCTCTCTTAGTTTTGGGAGCTGGGATAGACAGGATACCTGAGATTCTCTCGGGACTTAGTTTCTTATACCCTCCTCCAATTATGTGACCTAGGTAAGTCACTTCAGATTCTACAAATTGTAGTTTTTCTTGGGATACTTTTAGACCGTTTTCTCCCAGGAAATTTAGGAGTCGAACACTAGTGGTTTTTACCTGGTCTCGCTCATTTCCAGATACTAATAAGTCATCTACATACTGTAAGATCTGAGTGTTTTCTTCAGGGGTGAACTGCCCTAGTAGTTCCTCTAGTGCTTGCCCAAAGAGGTTTGGGGATTCTGTAAACCCCTGTGGGAGGCGTGTCCATCTTAGCTGTTGCTTTCTCCTTCTGTCAGGATCTTCCCACTCAAATGCAAACCAGTCACGGCATTCCTCTGCCAGCGGGCATGCCCAGAAGGCATCTTTCAAATCTATAACTGTGAACCAGGCATGTTCCCTTGGAATTTGGCTTAAAAGGGTGTAGGGGTTGGATACTACAGGGTGTCTGGTAATAGTCTTCTTGTTTACTTCCCTTAAGTCTTGAACTAGCCTGTATTTCCCCTCTGCTTTTCTTACGGCTAGTATAGGAGTGTTATGGGGGGACATGCAGGGTTCTAGAATACCTTGCTCCAATAGTCGTTCGATCACTGGGGCTAATCCTCTCCTGCCCTCGGGGGATATTGGGTATTGCTTGACTCGGATAGGGGGTGTGTCTTTTTGCATTTCTATTTTTATTGGCGTGATGTTCAAGTATCCACACTTACTCTCTTCTGCCCATACTCTGGGGTCTATTTCCTCTATGTCTCTCTGGGTCAGCCTCATGACCTGGACTACCATCCTCCCATCCCTCGGGATGATCCCTACCCCCAGTTGAACTTGCAAGTCTCTTCCCAAGAGGTTACTCCCTAAATTGGGCAGATAGATAAAGTCTGCCAAGCATTGTCTTGAATTCCCCTTGATTTCTATATTCTCAACTATAGGTGCTTTAAATGGTCTTCCCTCTGCCCCTAAAACCTCACAGACCTTCTTCCCAATGGTGATTCCTACTGGTAACTTGTTTATACTGGACTTATCTGCCCCTGTGTCAACTAAGAACTCAAATTCTTCATAGTGGGGACCCACCTCAAAGTTTACCAAGGGCTCTTCTTGATGGTTCATTGGGTCCCTTAACTTATAGAGCCCCTGACACCCCTAGTCATCTCCCCTTGAAATCTCTTCTAAGACTTCTTGTTCTCTATGCATTACCTCATCAAACTGAAACTTCTTACAATTCCTTTTAAGGTGTCCTATCTCACCACAGTAATAGCACCTCCTGTTGCTTTGTGAGGCGTCAGGTTTCCTGGACTCATTAAAGTTCTTATTTGCTCCATATGATGGTGTTGGTTGGTCTCTAATTTTTGGTAATGGCCCTGGTCTATTCTCACTTGACTTAGACGGCAGTGCTGGTGATCTGTCTGCTCTTATACTTTCTCGAGCAACTGCAACCATAATTCTAGCCTTAGTTTTGGCCTTTTCCTCTTCCCTCCTTAGATAAACTCTCAGGGCTTCTTTGAGCAGCTCATTCATATTCTTTTCTTGCCAGTCCTCCATCTTTTCTAGCTTCCGTCTAATATCGGGCCAGGATTTGGTGACAAACTGGACCTTCAAGAGGACTTGACCCTCTGGGCTATCTGGGTCTATATTTGAATATAACTGGAAATTTCGTTTTAGTCGGTTAAGCCACATTGCTGGTGTCTCATCCTTCTCCTGCGTACTATCAAAGGCCAATTTTGTGTTGCTTCCCCTAGGGATAGACTCTTTGATCCCTCTTATCATGAGTGACCTATAGTCTCTCATGTTTTGCCTTCCTTCTTCCTGGTTGGGATTCCAGTTGGGGTCTACTAAGGGTATCTTTTGGTCCCCTGGGGGCCCCAATCTATTTTCTCTTTCCCATATCTTCACCCCTGCCGTTCGGATTATCCGGACCTCTTCTGGAGAGAACAGAATGCTTAGAATAGAGTTAAGCTCTCCCCAGGTATAAATATTCGGCCCTAGAAATTGGTCTAACTGGTTAGATATTCCAACGGGGTCTTCTACTAAATTTCCTAGCTCTTTCTTAAATCCCCGGACTTCGGAAGCTGTCAGAGGTGCATCTACAAACCCAACTCCTCCAGCTACTCCACCCATGGGGACTTCCCTAAGGGGAAAGAGCCTTTCTACCCGTGGTGCTTTGGATCGGGTGTTACAATATGGCCCTCCTTCTAAGGCCCCAGGTAGGGAGGTAGTAGTTGAGGCAGGCGCACTAGGCAAGGGAGCTCCCGTTGGAGAAGGGGAAGAGGGAACTGGGGAGGTGGTTGGAATAGAGGGGGGGAAACCGGGGAAAGGAATAATAGGAGGGGCCAAAGGATTAACTGGGGAAACTGTTGGGGAGGTAACAGGAGCAGAAGGGGGTAGGTAATCAAGGGGGTCCCATCTTTTTCTTTTTCTAGTCTCTTCTTCTCCATTCTCTTTGTCTTCTCTATTTCTTTGTAACTTGCATATTCTCACAGTCTCATTATTTATAGAATTCTCCAGCCAGCAAGCTGCATAAGATAGTTGTTCTACATCAAGGTCCTCTCGGGTTTTTAGGTGTTGGTTTAGTTGGTTACACATCCACTGATCTTGGGTTCCATACCATGGCCATTCTCCCTGTAATTCTAACTTCGGCCATACTTCTATACTGTAATGTATCATCTTACTCTTGTTTAGACCCTTCGTGGCTTCCAGAGAATCCCATTGGTCTAACAATTGCCCTAAGGGGCTGTTAGGGGGAATCCTCTTGGCTTTTTCTTTGGAAGGATCTGCTCCTTTACTATAACCTCTTCCCATTTTCAGGCCTCAGAAAGAAAGGGAAAGAAAATACTTTAAATGGTGTATCTATGTAAAATGGAATATACTAACAGGCAATTAAAGCTCCATTCCCACTTAGTATTTTGAATCCCTTGCCTGAATTTAATCTCTTTTAATTAAACCACGACTACCTTCTGGACACTTTACATTGTTTCTTGGTTAGGGCAATCACTAGTCACATTCACATCTATTGTCCTCTGTTCCCTTGCTCTTCAGCCTAAGTTTTGGACTTCTTGTTGGACTTTCTAGGCTTGGACCCCTGCTAAGTCTCGCCCCCAACTCTTACTTGGTCCGTCGCCTAACCTTCTTACTAGTCTTAGGAAGCTTGGTCTCCCTGCCGAGGTAAGGTCGAACGTCCTGCCGAGCCTTACACTCGAACTCCGGCCAGGCCCCCTTGCCTGACTCTCCTACTAGGCTTGGGAAGCTTGGTCTCCCTGCCGAGGTAAGGTCGAACGTCCTGCCGAGCCTTACACTCGAACTCCGGCCAAGCCCCCTTGCCTGACTCTCCTACTAGGCTTGGGAAGCTTGGTCTCCCTGCCAAGGTAAGGTCGAACGTCCTGCCGATCCTTACACTCGAACTCCGGCCAAGCCCCCTTGCCTGACCCTACTAGGCTTGGGAAGCTTGGTCTCCCTGCCGAGGTAAGGTCGAACGTCCTGCCGAGCCTTACACTCAAACTCCGGCCAAGCCCCCTTGCCTGACTCTCCTACTAGGCTTGGGAAGCTTGGTCTCCCTGCCGAGGTAAGGTCGAACGTCCTGCCGAGCCTTACACTCGAACTCCGGCCAAGCCCCCTTGCCTGACCCTACTAGGCTTGGGAAGCTTGGTCTCCCTGCCGAGGTAAGGTCGAACGTCCTGCCGAGCCTTACACTCGAACTCCGGCCAAGCCCCCTTGCCTGACTCTCCTACTAGGCTTGGGAAGCTTGGTCTCCCTGCCGAGGTAAGGTCGAACGTCCTGCCGAGCCTTACACTCGAACTCCGGCCAAGCCCCCTTGCCTGACTCTCCTACTAGGCTTGGGAAGCTTGGTCTCCCTGCCGAGGTAAGGTCGAACGTCCTGCCGAGCCTTACACTCGAACTCCGGCCAAGCCCCCTTGCCTGACCCTACTAGGCTTGGGAAGCTTGGTCTCCCTGCCGAGGTAAGGTCGAACGTCCTGCCGAGCCTTACACTCGAACTCCGGCCAAGCCCCCTTGCCTGACTCTCCTACTAGGCTTGGGAAGCTTGGTCTCCCTGCCGAGGTAAGGTCGAACGTCCTGCCGAGCCTTACACTCGAACTCCGGCCAAGCCCCCTTGCCTGACTCTCCTACTAGGCTTAGCTTGCTTGCCTTCCTGCCTTTCTGCTTACTCAGGTTAATGCCTGCTCTGACGGGGACATCCTGCCCTGCCTTCCAGGGACATTCCCCTATCTGCTCTGACAGGGACCTCCATCCATGCCTGCCATGGACATCCTACCTGCCCTGTTATCCTGTCCTGCCTGCAAGGGACATGCCTTTTGCCTGTCGGGGACATGCTTTCTGTCTGCCAGGTACATGCCCTCTGCCTGCCAGGTACATGTCACTCCTGCCTGCTAGGACACCCCGCCCTACCTGCCAGGGATATCCCACCTGCCATCCTATCCCATCCTGCCAGCGCCGGGGACATGTCCTCCAGGACCTCCACATCCCCCCTGCCCTGCTGGGGATATTCCCCTTGCCCTGATTGCCAGGGACTTACTTTGCCTATAGGGCACCTCCACACGCTCGGAGGAGGACCTGCTTTACTTCTAAGGAGACGCCTCAGTCGCTCCTCTATTCCACTCGCTTCCCCCCGTTCCCGGCCGGCCCCTTCGCAGGAGTCCGGAAACGCGGTACTAGCGGGTCCCTCTCGCTTCGGGGGTCCGAGCTGCCGGCCCCCGTCTCACTCACTCACTCATTCGCTCGTCTCCCGGTTTTTCTTACCCTTCCGATGTTCCTCTGCGTTGCTCGTCTCACGCTGATCCTAGGGTCCGAAGGTAGCCAGCAACTCCCGAGGGTCCCTCGAAGCAGGTGGTCGAGCTGTCCAGCTGTCCGGGGGTCCTCTTTGGGCGTGGCTATCCCGGACGAGCCCCCAAATTGAAATGAACAGGGCTAATGCCTTTATTAATGTTCAGCTCTTTATTAAAAAGATCAGCTGGGCAGGGGGCTCGACGCAGAGCTCGCCCCCGCGGTTGTAGCTTTCCCAGGCAGCCGGAAGGAAGGAGGCGCGCAGAGCCGGTCACTGGAGTCCCGAGCAGCAGCTGTCCTTTCTCCTTCCTTGTGGCACACCGGTGGCCCGAGGACGAGGAGGCGTGGCGTGCAGAGTCTGTTGCTGAAGTCCAGAACAACAGCTGTCCCCGCTCCTTCCGTGGTGGCAGCACCAGGGCTCTCTGTCTGTCTATCGCCCTGCTTCTCAGAGCCTAATATAGTATGTTCCTTCTTAGGTGATGGCGACGGTTAAAAGCCAGTCAGGGGATGTGTTTCCCTCTTCCTCAGCTAGGGCATTTATCTAGACTCCTCTATTGTGTTCAGTTTTTGATTTATATTCATTTTTATCTCCTAAAAATACTCCCATGATCCTAAGGGGTTTTTATTTGCATGTTAGTCCCAGAATGGCAGCGTGGAGGGGTGGGAGGCCAGGTAGTTTAGAGAAAACAAACAGAGCAATTGGCTAATTAGCATTTCAATATCGGTACTTGGCTAGAGTTAGTAGTTTTCTTTTAGTGTTGCCATGGGAACTAGGAAAGCCCTGCCCGCGTCTCTGGGGAACACCTGGAAACTGTTCATAACATTACATATAACACCTGTACAAAGAGAAAATACAGGGTATGCAGTACTTGATGGGAAAAACATGCAAACTATTGAAAAAGGGGAAATTAACCTTTAACTGGTAAGCTCAAACTTGTGAATTATATGCTCTAAAAGAGCACTAGAATATGTAACACACAAGAAAGGAGCTATGGATGCATTGGGATTTTTTTGGAGTAGCAAGGCAAGTGACCGAAAGATATATAACTTGCCAAAGGATAAATAAAAAGATGATAAGAAAAACATTAGGAGGTCGTGAGTTAGCTCTTCCACCATTTCAAAGTATCTGTGATAAGTTAGAAAAGACTCTTTGTTCATCAAGACAGAAAGGAGAAGCCTTGTGTAGATAACAGAAAATCAAAGGAGAAGCCTTGTGTAAGATAACAGAAAACCAAAGGAGAAGCTTTGTGTAGATAACAGAAAACCGCCAGACAGAAACTAGCTAGTATGTTGATTACTTAAGCTGGTTGTGTAATTAGAACTTAGGCGCATATAACATATAATCTTATATGGAAAAGACCATTACAGGGCCGTGGACTTTCACCAAGGAAGAAGAGAGGAGCCTTCCTCAAACGACCACCGGAGAGTAGAAGAAGACCCCCTAGCAACAGAAGGCGCAAGCGCAGAGTACACCCAGGGATACCACAGACACTGAAGAAAAGGAGTATAAAAAGACTGCGGGAAAGGGGAAACGGTGTGAGCCGTTTGCGGAGCGGTAACTCCCCGGCTGCACCCAGCGCTGTTTGCTTACCATCGCTTGCTGTAATCAATAAATTTCTGATTGACTCTTGAAAGGCTGAACAAATTATTCGCCTCAATTTATAACAGTATCCAAGTAGAAGTTTAGATTGGTTAGGCTCTAAAGTTTATTTATAAATTCAAAAGAACCATTCAATCCAGAAGAAAGAATATGCCATATGCTGGACGGGAGATTTTAGGAGAATAAAAATCTTTAAAAGTATCAGAAACCTCCGAAACAACGCAAGAAAATAAAAAGGGGGAAAGAAAAGGGCTGGGAACAGGAGGAAGGAAGGAAAGAAAAAGACTGGGATTCCTTGCAAGTGTTGCCTCCTCCGTTCCCACTCCCCCCCCCCCCCTTC
This sequence comes from Vidua chalybeata, assembly GCF_026979565.1. Lineage (NCBI taxonomy): Eukaryota > Metazoa > Chordata > Aves > Passeriformes > Viduidae > Vidua > Vidua chalybeata. The sequence goes on from NW_026530322.1 coordinate 570,148, forward strand.
CCCCCCCGCCACCGCCCGCAGCTGCTCCGCCGGTCCCGGTTCCCGTCCCGGCCCCGGACTCGCCGCTCGGGGCTGCACCGCCGGTCCCCGCTCCCATCTCGGCTCCGGCCCCGCCGGTGAATATGTCTGCCCCGATCCCGGCCGCCTGGCCCGCGGCCGCTCCGCCGGCCGTGCCGGGGGTCCGTTCTGCCGCGTGGTCTGGGGTCGCCGCGCTGACCGCGCCGGGGGGGATCCCGTCGGTCCCGGCCGTCCCATCCCCAGCTGCCCTGTCCGTGCCGGCTGCGCTGGGCGCCGCCGCTGCTGCCGGGGCCGCCCCGCCTGCTTTGCCTCTGCCGGGAGCTGCCGACCTGGCCGTCATCAGCCATGTGCGGCTCGGTCTCCACCAGAAGATCCCCCTCTGGCGGTTCCGGCAGCGGACCCCGCCTGCGCCTTGGAGGACTAAGCCTCGGCGCGGATCCCTCCCCTAAACCCCCCTCCTGCCCTGCGTTCCGTTCCCTCGGTAACCACAACTCCGGCTGTTCAGGGAAACTCTCTCTAGAGGAAGCACCTCCTGAGTGGGGTCAAAATGATGAGGAGGGAGAAAACATAAGAATAATTATCGTAATTTGATAATCAAGGGAATAAAAGAGACGGCATCCCGAATGTGAAATACACAGTTGTGTTTCGTGTCAGGTAAATAAAGGCAACCTGTGTAGTTGTAATTGTGAAATGTGTGGAACATGGCCATGGGGCTGAAGCGATACGCGGAATAAATAAATAGACTCCACAACCTGGTGTAGTTATGAAGTGGGTATGTATGTCAGCACCCAGCACAAGTGAGATATCTCTCCAAAAACTTGTGCTCCGAGCCTCAGTCTGACCCACATCTTTATTCACAAAGGTGTTCCATATGCAATACATTACACAACCTTTCTATGCATATTCAACCCCTGGTCCTGCCTGTCCTCGCCTCTCATGCTAAATAGGTCTACACCCTTCTGGGCACGCGTGGTTTGCTGTGGTGGTCGTACGGGGGTCTCTCGGGGGTCTCTGAGGCTGAAGATTGTGGTCTTCCTCATGACTGAACCTTTGAACTTTTCTTCTTTGCACGTGTGCTTTTGGTCCTTTGGTGCTTATCTGAGTACGTCTGTTAGTCTTGATAGGCTTGGAGACAGAGAAGCTTCTTTATCTGGGTTGTTTGCATCCTTTGGTATTATTCTTTATGCAAGAAGCTTCAGAAATTTGCATTTTCCGGTGCCCTTTGTACCATGGCAGAGGTTTTTTAAGTAAAAGGTTAAAATTCAACACAATTTTACAAGCTAAAATTTAAATGCTTAATTCTTTTTGTTAACTCAAGTGAACTCCAAAAATCTCTATTTCAGTCCCCCCTTTTCTTAAAAATATAGTAAATTCTTTTACTGCAAGGGTCCTGATCTAAATTCTGACCTACGTAACTAAAATTAATAAAACTATAATGGGGTGACATAAAGTGTTCATGATCTCAGTTGCAGTTGGTGACCATCTAAATAGTGCATCCCACCAGTTATGACTTGTGTTTATTAACTGGTGGGATACGATTGTTGCTGAATATACAAAGTCACACCTAGTAACCTTCATCAAGTTGCAAATACAAAAATTGGAATGATTCTTAACAGATCAGCAAAAATCTCCACCCACTATGATACATTCATTTTGTCTGGGTAAGTTTCAGTTTTAGTTCACCATCACCCGGTGTTATTCTCCAAGTGGCTTCTGGAGCTTTCTTAACATGGCTGTGGTGGATTCAAGCTTTTTGTCCTTTAATCTTGATTGCAGTGAAAGTAGTAAGGAGCACTTGGTACGGTCTCTCTCATTGTGGTTCCAGGGCCTTCTCTGTAAGAGACTTAACACATACATAGTCTCCAGGTTGTACTGGTGCATCGAGCCCTGTACCCCGAGTTCCGGCCACATATTTTTCAATTGCTCTAAGTTGTTTATTTAGAGTGATCATATCTAAGGAGATTGTGGCCGGGACTTCAAAGCGTGGTATGATTTCTTGTACCAATACCTTAGTTACCTCCCAAGCTTTAGAAGTCTTGGTGGGGGATGCTTCTGGCCATCCTGAAAAGGTATCTGTTAGCACTAGTAAAAACTTATACCGCTCTTTTCTTTCTGCCATTGCTGCCCAGGCCTATGACCCTTCCCAATCTGGCCAAATTTTGGTTTGGGAATATTCTTGGGGTTGGTCTGCAGGCAAAGGTCACACTGTCGAGCCACTTGGGTGACAGTGGCTCGTAAATGTCTAGCTATGATCCTTTCATTTAGATATTTATATAGGACATCAATTCCCCAATGTGTTTGCTGGTGTTCCTCCCTTATTAGGGGACTATAATAAATAGAAGGGTATAACTAATTTCCCTTCTATGGTGGCCCATCCCTCTTGGTTATAGTCTCCTTTTTGTTCATGGATCAATTTTTTTGTCTAATTTGTTGTATTTTGGCTTACCTTCGAGAGAAATTTGCCTGTCTGGAATCAGAGCCACCTCAGTTATTACCTTAATTTTGCTGCTTCTTTTACTTCCCTATCTGCCAGCTCGTTCTCTTCTTCCAATTCTGAGTTTATCTTTTGATTTCGGTCTTTGGTCTTTTGCGCAGATGTATTTGTTGGCAGAAGCCCAGATTCTATTACCTCCTTGCAGGTAGTAATTGTGTACCTGGCGTGTCGTTTTTTGCTGATGATACAACTGCTTCCATCAGTAAACCACACTTCTGCATTCTTGAGAGGGGTGGCCTTCAAGTCAGGGCAGCTGGAATAGGTGGCCTTGATGGTCTCCAGGCAGTCATGTTCTACTGGTTTCCCTTGGTTTTCACTGAAGAAGGAGGCTAGATTGATAATGTTAGTCACCACTATCTCCACATCATAGCTTGGTATCTCAGGAACCGTTGTGGGGAAAGCTAATGCCCGCCTTTCCCCTCTAGCACTGCAGACACCGTGTGGGACACTAGCACAGTAATTTTCTGGCCCAGGGTGAATTTGCGTGCCTCTTGGATGTTCAGTACGACTGCTGCAACAGCTCTGAGGCATCCAGGCCACCCTTTAGCTGCTGCCCCCAATTGCTTAGAGAAGTAGGCAACTGCTCTCCGGTACGGGCCGAGGTCCTGTGCTGATATTCTCAAGGCTATTCCTTGCTTCTCATGGGAAAACAAAAGGAAAGGCTACTCACATCTGGCAATCCCAGAGCTGGAGCTGACATGAGGGCTTTTTCAGTTGTTTGAAAGCCTGCGTAGCTTCCTTTGTCCGTTGGATGTCCCTGCTTTCAGTTGCAATCAGTTCATATAATCGCTTAACAAACAGTCCATAGTTATGGATCCATAACCTGCCCCACCCTGTCATCCCCAGGAAAGTTCTTTTACAGTCTGTGGTTTTGGGGTCTGGCATATTGCCTCCTTCTGGCTTTGGCCCAGGGTACGTTGTCCAGCACTGACTTAGTAACTCAGATCAATTCACTTATTATGTTTTTAGGTGTTACTGGCCAGTCCCGGTGCTCTTGGATATCCCTCAATCCAGCTGTGTTGTCCAAATCTGGATGCTCTTGGGCATATCCTCAATCCGGCAGAATTTTGCTCAACCCTGGATGCTCTTGGAATGTTAATCCCTCACCCAGCAGGTTTGAATCCTGGATGCTATTGGGCACTCTTATCCCTCAATCCAGCAGAATTTTTAGGGGTCCCTTCTTTGATACTCAGTACCCTTAGAGCCCCAGAAAGTTCAAGAGGCTTACCGTCCAGGCCACGCATGCTCCCCTAGTCTGTGTGGCTATCAGGATGTCATCTAGGTACTGTAGCAGCTTCCCTTCCTCTGGAAAGGCTTCCCAGGTCTCTAATTCCTTTGCAAGTTATTCTCCAAAGTGGGTGAGTTTTTTAAATCCTTGTGGGAATCTGGTCCATGTAAGTTGAGTTCTTCACCCACTTTTAGGACTTTCCCATTCAAATACAAAATTTTTCTGGCTGGCTTCGTGGATAGGAAGGCAAAAGAAGGCATCTTTTAAATCTGAAATGGTAAACCAAGTTAGTTCAGGTGTTAAGCAAATTAATAACGTGTAGGGATTGGCCACCACAGGATACAGATCCTCAGTTACCTTGTTCACAGCTCGCAGATCCTGTACCAACCGGTATGACCCATCAGGTTTGTGAACTGGTAGGATAGGGGTATTAAAATCAGATTGACATTCTTTTAATAATCCTAGATGCAGCTAGTGGTTAATATCAAACTCAATATTTCTACATACTTTTGATCATTTACCTTCAGAGTAATTTCCCCATTTTTAAATATAATAGTTGCTTGTAATTGTCCCAGCAAATCTCTGTCCAAAAGTGGCTCAGGGGAGTTGGGCATATGTAGAAATTTGTGGATCCCCCACTGCTTTCTTAGTTTGTATTTTAGTGGCCTAAAGAAAAATGCCTTTTCAGTTTGGCCAGTCATTCTTATAACTATAGCATTCTCTATTTCCCCCAGCTTCAGATTTACAACTAGAGGGCTTGCTGGGGTAGTCTCTTCTGATCCCCCTTAAATAACATTAGTTGTAACAAGGTATTATATTCCAATGTACCTGTAGGAGGCTATCTTGCCCCCTCCTCTAGGCAATATAATGGCCACCAATGGGAGCAATATTTGAGAAATTTTTTTTGGTGATATAAATTTAATAATTATTGAAATTGAAATATTAATAAAAAATTATAGTTAATAAAATAACAAAATTAAAATATTAATAGCCAAATTAATAATCAATAATACTTTAATTATTTACCTTTAATATCAAAATATGAATGTATTAATTAATATATCATAATTAACCATTAACTTTTATTAATTTCTTGTTTGCCCAGTCCCACACAAATTTACAAACTCCTAAGGATTCAATCCAAACCACTGGGGCAGAAAGAAAAGAAAAAAATTCTTTAGTTCTTCTTTTTAATACTAAGGCTGTGCCACTCCTTTATCCTTTCCCAGTCTTCTTCAAACACGTCCCAGGTTTCAGGGACTAGGTAGCTTTTTCCACAGATTAAATTCACTATTTCACACTTTGCTTGTTTAACCCCTGGGTTATAGTATCTCGGTAATTCAGGGGTGCATGCACAACAGTGGATCTCTGTCTATATGAAATACAATACCACCTCCTCTGTCACTTTAAACATCGGAGGAGAACCCAAGCTGTGTGCCAGTCTGGTTTTTAGCAAAAGGTTGTCAATCCTCACACGAAACAGGGAATCACCCCTTCTAGACCCCACCTCAAGGGGTTTTTAAGCGCCCGTACAACTGGCGGTTCTTCTTAGTTAAAAGGCTTGATAGCAACTTGTTGAGCTTTGGTATATCCCTCCTAAGAACACTCTGTCTCTCCCTCCGTGCTCCCATTCTATGACTACCCAGTCCCTTGATGGATGAGGAGACTGACTTGGTTCAAGCTGAAACTACTTGTGGGCAAATACTTGTAGCAAGAACCAAGCAGCAAACCTTGTAATTCAAAGGATCTCCCAGTAACAGCTTTTAACACTGAAGGGTAGTGTTATTACACAACAAACAACTCTTAGCCCAGCCGGGCTTGCTGGCTACTTTTAGCTGGTTCCTGCCCCTTATTAACCAGCAATGCGGCGCTTGCAAATCCTAACTTGTACTACGCTCCTGCTAGCTGCACTATTCAGCTAGCAGTGTTTAAAGTAACCTCACAAAACCACAGCTTGTGCCTGCGCCTACTAGCCGCTTTAAGTCCCAGTTTAAGCCCCTCCTCACGCTGCGCTGACGCCGCCGCCCGGCGCCACCTGGGGCCACACTCTCCCGCTCGCCAGAGATGGCCCGTGCCACACATGCATGCTGCCTGCTCTATCAGGCACATGCCCACTGCCTGCTCTATCAGACAGTGTCGACTGGGAGCTGTCCTGCACCTGCGCTTTCCAGCACCGCCGCACCACGTCTACGTTTCTTAGCAACGCCGCGCCGCATCTCCGCTTTCCAGCACAGCCACGCCACGCTTCACCGTTTCACACACACACACACACACACACACACACACACACACAAGCACGCACGTCCGGACATAACAGACACACCACACCGAAATCGGGATTTCTCCTTCCCCGAGCTGCTCTATCAGCCGGGGGGGGTCCCCCGCCGCCGGTCTCACCCCCAGCAGGTGGTCTGCTTGCAAGCCCCTGGGCAAAACTGCGCGCAAAGACATCTCAATGCGACTTATCAGTGCCAACCTTAAGAAAAGAAATTAATACATACCACTTCCGTCTGCTTGTCGACGGGCTGTGGTCTGTTCCCTGCAGTGTACAGCCGAGGCGCAGAGTCCCTCCGGGGAAAAGCACCGTGGTGCCTGAGGGCATCTGCCCCCAACTGGACCCGCAGGTGAGCAGAGTTGTCCCTTCATTATATTGGAGGCTCCAATATAGAGAACGGGATGTGCCCTGGCTTGTCTGGCCCCTGCTGCTGAACCAAATAGCGGCAACTGTGGTGTTTCACCTTTAGCTAGCTGGACGTTGCAGCTGGGCGCATGGAGACAAGTTCAGTCATGTCAGAGCTCAGGTGGTGGCGGAATGGAGCTTCCTCTTGCAGAGGGTCTTCTCCTCAGGTTTCCCACTGCCGGAGAATCCTTTAAGGCTATGGTGAAGGAAAGGAGTCGGTTCTGATGGAGGGTTTAATCCAGAGCTTTTATTCTGGCCCGCAGGCCCCTGAATCCTCTCACTGCTCCATCAGAACTGTCCTGGGCTGTGTGGTTCCCCTCTCTTTTACCTGGGGGAGGGGAGGGGGGAAGGGATAGGGAGCCCACCAACCAGGTACCGGAGAGGAGGTCTCAGGGGACAAAGGACACCTGGATGGCCCAATGCCTCCCCCAGGGGTGGAGGGCATACTTTGAATATGCCCAATCACTCGATGCCCTTTCTGGAATGCCAGGAGTGACAGGCAGATCTCAGCAGGGGTCAGGGTGGGGAAAGGAGGAGTGATTGACACACCTGGGAAGACAACTTCAGGGGAGAAAACCAGGGTTTGGGGGTAAACGATGAAAGCACACCGAAACATCTCCCCCTTGTTTTGTTTAAAATGAAGAGGACTGGGTCTGGGGGGCAGAATGCTTGCCAAACCATGGTTGGTGAGTTGGTTCCTCTCCTTCAGGAGGGTCCCTATCTTTAACTGAGGCTTCCAGGTCATCCATTGGAGCACTAGGGGCTTCCAAATGGTAGACTTCAGGGGGGGAAGATGAGCTTGAAATTAGCTTGTAAACCATGCGCTTGATCAGCCCAAAAACAATGCTAACAACTACAATAACAATAACTAGAACAAACAGTACTAAAATCACAGTTTTCAGAATAGATCCCAACCAGCCTGAGAGTCCCCAGCCCTTGAACAGTCCACTCACTAAGTCGTCTGTTTCTCTCTTGATGTCATTCACCACGGTTTTCATGTTGTCGATCGCGGCATGGATGTTCTCTGCTTTCGATGACGAGGCAGCAGACTCCTTCAAATTCTTCGCAGCGATGGTTGTGCAGGAGGAGCAGATAGTCTATGGCCGCCCTGTTTTGAATGGTGGCTTGCCTGGTAATTTCCTCGTCTGATAAGAGGTCACTCAGGGCAGTAGAAGTGAGGTTTGCCTGTTTTGCAACTCAACATTCCAATCAGCGTAATTCTCCTATGCTTTTTGCTGCCGAGATCCACGGCAGAAGGACTGTAATTGTGGTGGCCCTAAATCTGGACCAGTGAACAATGTCTGAATTGCAGTCTGTGTCTAATTGCCTTAGGACCCTTTTTTTGATAGCCAATTTATGTGTATTGTTTTTTATTTGCCAATGCATTAGATTTGTTCGATTTGGGGTAAACAGGTTCAGCTTGCCAAAGGTGCATGGACCTCTGAGCAGACGAGGGGGGAGGCCTGCCCATGCTCCATACATTTTCTTTGGGCTGAGGGACTATCCAGGCGATCGCTGGTGGAATGATTGCGAGTAGGACGAGGAGCAGACTCGGTCTCATGGTGTCTCAAGACTGCACACGAACAGCGGGATCTAAACTGGTAAAAGGAAACTTAAGACAGACATATATTACAAACTATTCCAGATAGGAGGTGCAAATGGAATTTCTTCTAGGGAACACGTCTCCTCCTCCAAACAGCATTAGCAACCTGGGGCGCTTCTGTAGACCTCCCTGAGACCTTGGGGATGTAGGGCCTTACCCATTTGGATGGAACCTAGTTTAAACCAGAGGGGTGGACATGCAGGCATATCCACGTCCCCATGTAACCAGTTTGTAAGGTCCCACTGTCTTCCAGGTCTCAGGGTCCTTTACTAAGACTGGAGGCTTTTTTTCACTGACATCTGACTGCTCCCCCCAAAGTGGTGTACAATGGGCGGACTCAGGTTGTCAAAAGAACAGTTCAGAAAATTAATTGTGAACAGTGCTCTGGACAACCGGATGTGGGGAGGTTCCACTTTCAAGACCTGATGTTGCTGGTCCAAGACTCTTTTGATATCACGGCGAGTCCTTTCCACCACGGCTTGGCCTGTAGGGGAGTAGGGGATGCCTTTTTTGTGCTCTACTCCCCATTGCTGCAGGAAACTCCTGAACTCCTTGGATTTGTAAGTAGGCCCGTTATCAGTTTTCAACTCCTTGGGGATGCCCATGAAAGGGAAAGCCTGTAGGAGGTGCTTTATGGCATCAGAGGATGATTCTCCTGTGTGGGCAGAGGCATAGACTGCTCCAGAAAAGGTATCTACACTGACATGAACATATTTCTGCCATCCGAATGATTGTATGTGTGTTACATCTGTTTGCCACTGTTCACAACTGTTCAGCCCCCTCGGCTTTGATCCTGCGCTTATTGTAGGGAGTGCATGTTGTGGGCAACTGGGGCATGTGACCACAATCGCTCTGGCCTGCTCTCGAGTGAGGTGAAACTGACAAACTAGGCCAGGTACATTTTGGTGGAAAAGCTGGTGGCTGATCTTTGCCTGTTCAAAAATGTTTAGTAGAGGGGCCATCTCTGCAGGCGCAGCAAGAGCATCTGCCCTTCTGTTGTCTTCAGCGATAAAATCTGGCAAGTCAGTGTGTGACCAGATGTGCATCACATAAAACGGTTGCTCTCGGTGGGAGACTAACTTTACAAGTTTTGAGAGCAATTCGAAAAGTGTGATGTTAGACACTTCTTGCAGTATTGCTTGATCTGCCCTGGATACTACTCCTGCCACGTAGGCAGAGTCTGTAATCAAATTGAATGGTTCTGAGAACTTTTCGAAGGCCCTAATAACTGCAGCCAACTCAGCAACCTGAGGTGAACCTTCCACCTCAGCAATGTCTGTCTCCCACTGCTGAGTTTGAGGATCCTTCCAAGTCATAACGGACTTGTGGGCTCTTCTGGATGCGTCTGTAAAGATGGTCAGAGCCTTTTTTAAAGGTCTCTTACATTGCACACTTCCCAATTTCAGGGTGAATTGAACTTCTTCGAAAATTTTGTGGGCAGGCCGATGGATAGAAATTTGTCCTGAGTCAGAATCTACAGCAAACTGCAACACCTCATTTTCCTGAAGCAAATGTTCCAACATTGCCTTAGTAATTTGGCCCGCTTTTAATCCAATTGCAATGTGAATGCACTCAAAGTCACATCCTGCCAGTTCCCTGATCTGGGTCCTAGCTTTCCGGATCAGTTCCACTACCAACTCTTGGGGCTTTGTCATTCTCTTGGGCTTTTGGTGACTGAGGAAAACCCACTCTATGATCAAGAGAGGGTCCCTCTGGTTCTGGCCCTTTTTGGGTGTTTCTTTTGCCTTAGGTGTTTGTTTCTGTTCCCACTGGAAAATGATTCCATGGAGGTGTGGCAACTTACCTGAGATGATAAATTGGAATGGCAGGTCAGGCTGACATCGGTTGGCCTATCTTGTGGACATTGCTGTCTGAATCTTTTTCTAGAGCTTTCTGTGCCTCTGGGGTAATAGCCCTAGGAGAACTCGGGTCCTCTCCCCCCTTCAATAAATTGAAAAGAGGGGCAAGGTATTCGTTAGTCAGACCCAGCCAGGGCCTTACCCAATTTAAAGATCCACACAACGTGTGGACATCCGCAAGGGTCTCGATCCTCATTTTGATTTCCAGTTTTTGAGGAACAATGGTCCTCTTCCCAATTTCCAAGCCCAAATACTTCCAAGGTGGCATCTTTTGAATTTTCTTTTCCTGGAGCTCGAACCCTGCAACAATCAATGCATCGATCGTTAAGTCAAGCATGTGGGTGAGCAAATCATCATTGGGGGCACACACAAGGATAGCATCCATATAATGATAGATGATGGCCTTTTCTGTGGCTGCACGCACCGGGGACAGTAAGGAAGAGACATACCACTGGCAGATCAATGGCAAGGCTTTCAATCCTTGAGGAAGAACTTTCCAATGGTACCTCTTCCTCGGGGCTTCCCTGTTGATAGTGGGGACCAAGAATGCGAAACACAGTGCATTGTCAGGGTGTAGGGGAATTTGGAAAAAACAATCTTTTATATCAATGACAGCCAAATTCCAATTTTGGGGGAGCATCGCTGGGGATGGCATACCAGGTTGGAGAGAGCCCATATTTTCAATGACATTATTAATTTGTCGGAGGTCGTGGAGGAGCCACCATCTCTTTTTGTCAGCCTTCTGGATGACAAACACTGGAGAGTTCCATGGAGATGTGGTCTCCACGATGTGACCCTTTTTCAGCTGCTTTTCCACTAGCTCCTTGAGCGCCTTCAGTTTTTGTTTACTGAGTGGCCACTGTTCTACCCAGACTGGTGTATCTGTCTTCCAATTCTGTTTTTGGGTATGGCGCTTCTGAGTGATCGCTGCCCAAAAATCCTGTGGAGAGTCTGGAATGTCAATTGTGACTCCCCATTGGGCCATTAGGCCTCTCCCCAACAAGGGCTCTGGATAATCTAACACAAACGGACGTAGATTTGCCAATTGTCTGTTTGGCTCCTCGATTTGGATGATGCTCTTAGATTGTCTCGCCAATTTCATGCCCCCTATACCTCGAACGTGACCAGCCACGTTTTGCAAAGGCCAATGTGCTGGCCAATCCTGTGCTGGGATTACTGTGCAGTCCACACCCGTGTCTATGAGCATCTCAGTGTGTTTGACTCCTCACTCCCTCTGACATTACACCAGATTTTGGGTTTGTTCTTCCCAATAGCTTGGACCCGGGCGACTGTGGGCCCTTGTCTTTCGGTGCCTTCAGGTAGACTCGGCACCGGGATAGCTTGTGCTACGATTTGTCCTTTGGGAAGAAACAGGGGTGGGTGGAAACAGTGCAGCCAGAGAACAAATTGCTCAGGATCTGAGACAAAATGCCAGTCAGTGTCTTTCAGGTGGAAATTCGCTACCGATTTCCAAAAACCGCGGTAAGAAGCGAAAACACCCAGCTTTCAGCCCTGACCGTGAAGCAGGTTGTGCAGCTTTTAAAACTACCGCTGGCAGCAGCACGGACTCCCCCACACCATGTGGCTGAGCCGCGGATCAGTGCCGCCCGCGCGCGGTAAGAAAGTCCGAGCTGCGGTTCTCCCCCCATCGCCCGTGCCCTCCCACCGCTCTGCAGGAGAATCTGCCGCTGTCCGCCGCACCAAGGGGGCGGGCAGAGCCCACCCGCCCGTGCCGTGGAACATCTGAAAGCCGTGCCGCACCGCGCCGCTGCGAAGGGGAAGGGCAGGCAGAGCCCCCCCCCGCTCCCTCTGAGCCGGTGCCACTGCGTGGGTCCCAAAAACAGCAGAGCTGCGCTGTCTGGGGCTGCACCTAACGTGCTCTCGCTCCCGACCCCACGGGGCTGCACAGCCTTTCCGTGCTCGAAATAAAAGCGAAAAAGAACAAGTCCCTCGTCAGGGACTGTTTTTGAGCTCCCCACCCCCATATGGAGCGGGGATACTCACCCAAATCAGTCCGTTTGGTGTTGTGGTCCAGTGGGGTCTTCTCTTCACCTGAATAGGACTCCTCAGGGCAGGGGGAGCTACCCTATTCTCCTCTCAGAAGGTCTGACTCACCAAAAAGGTGCTGAACTTTCCAGTTCAGGTGCAGGACGCCCGCAAGCCTTCTGTGGGATAAATCCCCAAGTCTCTCCTGGACAGCTGTCCTCACAGCTCTGCCAGTGGACACCAAGCTGCCCTCAAGTCTCTACCCCAAACCAACAGAAAAGTGTCACCATCTCACCAAGACATAGAGGACAAGAAGGAGAAGGTCAGGACACGCCCAAATCCCTCCATCTTGTCCCCATGAACCCTGTAATGGGTGAGTCTTTGTTCATCAAACTAGGGAAGAGAAACACAGAGGGTACAGAAAATCCTCAGGCAAACAGGAAATCAGAGGCATCCGGCCTAACAAGGCAAGTCGCAGAATTACGCAGATATCGCTTGCTTAAGCAGACTTGTGTAACCATATATGTAAAGTTGACTCTCAGGGCACTGCAAAATCACGAGGAAGAGGAGAAGCCTTCCTCCCGACAACCACCGGAGGGCAGAACGATGACCCCCTAGCAACAGGCGGTGCAGAGGCAGAGTACCCCAGAACCGACGCGTCCGCAGGAAGTAGAGAAGCAATAAAGACCCAGGGACTGAGGGGGGAGGCGCGAGCCGTTGGCGGAGCAGAGACTCCCCAGCCGCCCAGCGCTGTTTTGCTTGCTGTCGCTTGCTTTAATAAATTAGCCTGATCCAATTGGCATTTTGGTCAATTATTATCACTCCAAACCTATAACAAACCGCATTCGAAAAAGCCCCAAAATTCTGCTTTTCCACTCTGTGTTAATTCAACTATCACACTACTCAAACCCTTGTGGCTTGTAATTCCTCATACAAAGTTGGCAGTTTTTCCATGGGCTAAAATCAAAGCCACAGGTGTTTTTGACTTCATTCCAAGGTCTCCAAGCCCCCTACCAGGGTCTCAAGATAGCCAGGGCAGCCAGAGGGATGTACTGGATTCCCACAGAAACTTTACACAGAAAATGCTGTTAACGACGTGGCATCTTAATGGTATCAAAGCTGAACTGTTTTTTCTGTGTAGGAAGTTTGATACACTACCTGATTGTATTGAAGGCCGAGGGGCTGAGGGTCTGGAACCAAGCCAGCTCCTGCGGACGGAAGGGTGGAGAGAAGCGGAGATGCCTTTGTTCCCCCCCCCTCCCTCCCCACAGAGGGAAAGCGACAGAGAACCTGGCGGCACCTGGAAATTTGCCGGCAGAGGAGAAGGAGAAAGGGGGGGGGGATGATGCCCAGCGTGGGAGACGGAACGCTGGACCAAGATATCAGTCGTCCAGGGAGTCTGAACCTTTAACCCTTTCCAGGAAATGAGGGCTTTGTAAAATATTACTCCTCCTTGATTTGTAGTGGAAGAGAGACAGTCCGGGACCTGAGATGTTAGAAGAAGAAATATTTAGGTGGGAGGAGATGATGAAGTAGCTTTTGGCTGGACTTTTCTTGTTAGCCACGGACTGAACCAAAATCTCCTGCAATAGAGACTGCATTTTAGGGGGATGCAGTGGTGACCCAAGGAGACCTGCTTCAGCTTCTAACTGCACAGGAATGGCAAGAACCGAAGAAAGCTGAGGAGGGAATGGTGATACCCTCTGTCTTCGGAAAGAAGATGATTCCTGTTCTTGGACCCTCGGCCCCAGGGGAAAATAGGGGGACTGTAATCGCAGGATGAGAAGCTGAACTGTTGTATCTTTGGGTCCATGGCAAAGCATCCTTAAAGGAGCCCTATGAGCAGTCTGTCCATGCACGGTGGTGAGAGCACTGTGACATGGAATGGAGAGTGTCACACTGGCAGATTTTTTCCGGGCGGTTGCCATGTGTGACAGGGAAACACAGGGTGTGGCGATTGTGTTTCCTGGGGGGTCTGTGGCGCAAGAGAGACTTCTCTCTCCCTTGATAGTTGAGTATGGATTATCTGAAGGGTGGTAATTTGATCAGGAATCCCGGGTGACGTTTCATGGTGGGTGTTTTGGAAATTGGGAGGAGGAGGGGTGTTTTAAAAGGTCTTCATCCTGGATTTAGTTTGTGTTTTCTGTATTAGTAGTAGTTTAATAAAGTTTTTTTTCCCTTTGTTATTAAGCTTGGGCCTGCTCTGCTCTGTTCCTGATAACATCTCACAGCATTTATTTGGGGAAGATGCATTTTCATGGGGGCGCTGGCATTGCGCCAGTGTCAAACCATGACAGAACACTGAGAGAATTTGAAAATTTATCACCTCTTCATTTCAAAGCCTTCAGTCTCACCTACTGAAAAGTGCCTCAGTATTTTCATAATTCTGGGAACAGGTAACAGCCAGTGGTATGCCTTGTTCTCTCTCTTTCCAGTACCTTTCTCTCTAGTTCTAGTTTGTATCCCACCCCAAAGGTACAGAGAGTAAAATACTACCTAGAAGTGGCATGGTAGTAACAAGCAGTAAAAATGTCCTACTACTCTCTTTGCAGAAGAGCTCTAGGGAGTGCTTTACATGTATGTACCAGTGTGTCTATGAGTACATATGTACCAAGGTGTACACATGTTGTGTGCATTACTACATGCATGTGTGTTAAATTACCCCCTCTCAAGTATGACTAAGTTGGTGTACAGCCCTGTGTTTGTGAGTGTACACAGACTTTACAAGTGTGAACATAGCCCTATGTAAGATATGTGTGTTGATGACATTAGACGTTAGTGTGCACAGATTTATACACTTGTGTTAATGTACACAAGCTCTACATACAAGCAAGTCTCATGTTTGTGAGCATGTGTGCATTGGTAGAGACTGTACATAAACGAGTGTCTCTGTGGCACATGTGTGCTAGCGTATGCAAATAGAGTGTGCACAGCTCCATGAGAGTATGCAAGTGTGTGCTGCTAACGAGTAAACAAGTACCTGTGTGTGTACTAGTTCTGCACATACCCTTATGTGCAGACATGGGCTGAGCACACCCAGAAACATGGCTCTGGATGCACAGCTCCATGCATCTGGCTGCTGTCTCACCTGAGAAAAACAAATGTGTGTGTTTATGTGTGTCAACGTGTATGTATCACTACTAAGCTCTACTGACCAGAGGAGCCCCTAACTCCCTGTATACAATATGTAGAGTTCAATGTAGTTTATAACAGAGATACAAACCAACCCATTCAAACGACTGTTATTTATATTCTTACCTCGGGCCTTAATTTGTTGTAACTTGTTAAAACGTATACATGTGTAAACTCACTCTCATATATTGATAGACTAACACTACTCCCCTGTTACTGTACTTTGTGAAAGATAAGTGAAAGCTTCACGACAACTCTAAGTACTTTAGATAACTGTTTAACATTTTTGAACGGAGAATTTAACTTGTATTTGTCATTAATACAATTGTGCTACGAAAATTACAAGTATCTGTTAAGGGGAAGAACAGTGAAAAATGTTGAAACAATTTGCTTAAAACTGAAGTATAGTGAGAACCAGAGGGCAAGACCAGGTTGGCCTCTGTACTCGCCACCGAGAAGATTATAATAACCCTGCTGCAGGCAGCAACCCTGTAGGCATGGTAGGTGGGGGTAAAAGCCATACTGGACCTCTGTTCACAAACTCTACCAATCATTTTACTTAAAACCCTCTTCCACTGTCCTCACCCACATCAACATATACTATTAAAAATGAGTTAATTACTTGGGCTAAATAACTTGTAAAATAGAAAAAGGGGGGTTTGTTACAGATGGATAATGAGATGATTGGGTCTCGCAATTAAGGAATGACTATTGCGTGAATATTAAGAAAAGCTTTAGTGATGTATAGTTATGTTATTGTAGTTTAGATGTCCACTGGTCTCCTCATAGTTCCCTTTCCCCCCCTCTGTACTGTTGCCATCAGACAGCCTCGAGTGTCTAGGACAGGTAGAAAGAAGGCATGCAAATGTGCCCCTTCCATGGGGCAGTTGGGAATGAAAAAGCTTGTTGCTTAGGGGGTGTGGCATGGCAACATCTGACCTCCAATCAAGTTACAAGAAAGCAATCTCCACCAATAAATGGCAAAGAAGAGCTGACTGACAGACTTTAGGAGGGGCCAGGGTTGGCTGATGCAACCCCCAGGGGTATAAAAGACTGAGCATCCATCTTGAAGATGAACCCGCCACGTGGTACCCACGAGGGCAGTTCCCAGGGCTGCAAATTTTTCCTTATGTAGTCCTTTTGTTGTATTTTTGTTAAGGTTTAATAAACCTTTTAAATTTCCAAAGTGATCAGTTGTTTTTCACATCATGCAACAGTTCAGACCAGTAGTAATATTAGGGTCTTGTGTCTTCTGGTTCTTCACTGTGAGAAACGAAGCCCACTTAGTTAAAATTTAAAGAAAATTTAATAAGGGACAATAGGGGACAAAGTCAATAAAGCAAAAGGATCAGTGCTGGGTGCTTAGCTGCAGCCAGAGGCATGCCAGTCAACACAGCAATGCCCCTTATATACCCTGGGTATTGCATCAGCCAAATACATATTTACAAATGGTTATACATATCCAAACATTTTAACATAGTTCCTCCTCCATCCTGCCTTTTTTGAGCATGTGCAGTTATCCTAGTCGTGGTCATTTGTTACTTTTTGATACATTCAACAGGTTTTGATTCCTTGATTGGTTAAATGTTAATATTACAACAACTCTTCACCAACACTGGCATCACAACACAACATTTGCATTAAAAGAACTCTAAACTTTCGCAAAACTTCTTTTGCAAAAGTCAACATTGTAAAACACATAGTATTCACACTCTAACGATTGCGAAAGCCAACACTAATGCATTTATCACAATCTCTCCTCTTCCTTTTCATAAAGCATTTAGCTTGAGCAATAATTCTTATTTTTAACTTTGGTGATATGCTCATGTTTTTCATAAATCAATTTAGCTTCTTCGAATGGGTCCTCTGTTTTGTTTTGTTTCTTTAACACTTTTATTTTTTGTTCTGTTACGGATATAGCCAATTTTGAGTCCATAGGAATTGCCACTACTGGTATACCCTGGACTACACTGGTGATTAGCTGAATAAAACAGGGAATCAGACAAGGAAGAAATAATAAACCAGCTGCTGCACATAAGAGGAAGAAGCTTAGCTTTTTCCACCATTCCGTTGCAAATAAATTCTCCCACCAACTGGCTTCTAGTATTGATTCCCATTTCTGGACTGGGACATGGGCTATTTTTCTGATATCCTTGGCTATATCCAAGACGGCATCCTTGTTACCATCTATTTTCAAACAAAAGTAGGCTGTATTAAATTTTCCACAGATACCCCTTTCTTCTGCTAATAAGTAGTGTAAGGCCAACCTATTCTGGTACACTACAGTTCTTGTTTGCCTTTGTTGGTTTGATATGAATTCCAGTGTGCTACTTATCTTTTCGAGCCAGGTCTCATAAGCTGTCAGAGAAAAGTACCACACCCGAGATAGCTCAGCTACCTCAGATGGCATAAAAGTAGCAGGATGGCTTCTGTGACAGTGTTGGAAACAAAAAAGTTTTAATAAAAGGCAAAATAAAAAAGCTCTTTACAGAGAAAACCCGAGCCAGGGCAAGTGGTTCTTGGTCCTGCTAAAACACTTCACAAAAGCGATTACTTCTTTTGTTCTCTTCTTTTTCTAGTGAATTGCTTAGGTGGGACTTTTTGGCTTCTGTCCAATTGGCTATCCTTAAGTTTGAGGTGAAGTCCCCAAGGTCCTATGAGGTGTCTTTTAACCAAATTGAGGAGAGAAACATCTGGGCTTTTTTCCTTTTTAACGAGACAAAGGGTAATTTGTTCACTCAGTCAACAGGGGGCACATTCCTACATGAGTGTTAGAGGAGTTTTGTTAGTTATTATTTCTACAACTGCTTGGAGTCTTATAATATGATTTAGCATATAAATTGAGGTTTGGTATTCCTAATTCCCATCTTGTGCCCATGTGGCTGGCCCATACATTTGCAATATTTGTTCTGGAGGCCATTCCTCATTCCCCCATTTTTGACATCCTCCGATTAATTCCCTTTTATTTCTTTTCAAGGCTTCATAAACTGGTACTCCTAAGTCATCCCCATCCTGCCCTGGTAAAAGAAAAAATCCTGGCTGTATAATTCCCAGAGTACAACTCCCTTTCCACCAGGGGGAGGGAGACTTTTGGGTAAGCTCTTTTCCCGCATATCCAGAATAGGCCATTTGGTGCTCTTCAATAATCATTATTCTGTTGATGTATATTTTCCCAAAATTTGGATATCTCTGGGATTTCAGAATAGGGATTCTTTCCTGTATCATTACATAGAAAAAGTCCAGTTTCATTATTGTATTCACAGATTTTATTAGTTTTTCTCTGGTCCCAGTACACCGTTGGTTCTTCGGGGACCCACCATGTAAAAGTTCCATTACTAACTTTATATCTCTTACAGGGGGTACTTCCTACTCTATTAAGAAAATTTTTCCCAGTGTGCCAAAGGCACTCTTCTCCTATCACTGTTGAACTCAAGATCCACCCTTCTGGTCGATTGTCCCCTCTTATATTTGTTCAGTTCCATTTAAGGAGTTCAACAGGGCCTAGGCTACTGCCTTTCCATGGCCATTCCTCTGTCGTTATGGCCCCCCCCACAAACCCAACAGTTGGTTACGTTTAGTTCTCTACTTAATCTTTCCCCCAAATCCACAAACAGGTTTTCCCTTAGTCTAGGGATTTATATTTCTTTTTCCAATTGACATTTGAGTTTTGTATACAAATCTTCATGTGGGGTTGACCCGGGGTTAGGTTGCTGTATTTGCTTTGTCATCTTGCTTACTGTCTGTTCTTTTACCAAATCCTGGACTCCACCCCTGAGAGCAATTGTAAAGCAAACCCATCTTTCACCCTTTGGGCATTTGCTTCCCAGCCTTTGACCACCTTGTCCTAAGTTTTCTGTTGCTTTGTTCTTTTCTCTCTCCGACTTCCTTGTTTTCGCCCGGATACTCTTTCCCGGGGCGCTGGCCAGGTGCTTCCGGGAGCAGCCGAAGAGAAGCAACAAATACCTTTGTGGGTTCGTTTGATCCAGGCAGAGCTGTTTAGAGAGCGCGATCAAGACTGGTATAAAGAGACTCAAGAGATTGGACACTTGTTGTGCAGTCCAAAGTAGGTTGTATTTGCTCGATCGCCGCACGTACAAGTGGCCCCGATCTGGGGTCCAAACAAAGGTTTTATAGGGGGAAATAAGAGATAAGGTGAAACCAATAGAACAATGCCCAGTGTGAATACATTATAGGTAAAATCCAATGGGAATAACTCCAGGGGGAAGGATGAATACATGTAAAAATACAGAATAGAAACTCCAGCTTTAGGTTTAGGAAATAGAAACTCCCATCTCAAATTCACAAAGCCCTTTTGCTCCATTTGCGTAGCTGCACACTGCAACATCTCCCTCTTTTTTGTTTAATAAAATGAATGGAGCTTTGGGGGAAGGAGAAACTGCGGCTATCAAACTGCAGTGTTATTTTGTTTTCCATCTTCCCACCATTCTCCTCCCGTGGTGGCAGCAGCAACTACAACCAGTGCGGAGGCTGCAAACTTGGAGGAAGCAATGCTAAAAATGATTCGCTTGAGAATCCCAAATGATAGCAAAACTAAAAAGATTGCAACTACAAAATAACAAATGTCCTTTAGAAGGGACAACACCCACCCAGAAAGATCCCAGCCCTTAAACATGCCCTTGAACCAGTCCTCATTCTCCTGCTTCACGCTGCCAATGAGGTTTCTCATCTCCTGGATGGACGATTGAACACTTTGGCCTTTTGATGACAAGTTGAAGCAACACAATCCCTCAAATTCTTTGCATCCATGCCCATGTGCCAACAGCAGGAAATCGATAGCTGCCCTGTTTTGCAGGGTGGCTTTCCTGGTAATTTCCTAGTCTGCAAGCAGGTCACTCAAGGCTGCCGATGTTAAACTTGCCTGCTTCGTCACCCAGCATTCCAAATTGCCTAATTCACTCAATGCTTTGGCTGCCGCTACCCATGGTAGGAACACAGAGACGGCAACCCTTTTCGATTTTGCCCAATGGTAAATTTCAGCATCACAATGTTCATCAAATTGACTTGCACTCCGTTTAGTCATTTTTGTTTCACTTTTCGTTTGCCCGATTGGAATTTGAGTCATGTTGGGGGAAGCAAGGGAAAGACGCCCCAGAGTGCATGGACCTCCAACCAGACGAGAAGGGATTCCTGGATATGCTCTATCCCCACAGATGAAAAACATTCCGTTTTCCAGCTTGCGGGGATAGAAATCCGTGGTGCTAGGGACCTCTAAAACAGCAACAGCTGTGCACCATTGGCCCGCTCTGAATTCCATCTTGTATTGTCTGACCTGTGCATATAGTTTTATTTCTTTATCTGGTGAAAAATTAAATTGAATGCAAAATTCAGCTTTTGTGGAGCCCAGTAGTTCTAATTCCTGGGGCTCTCCATCAGCAGCTGGCAAGTCTAGAACAAACTTTTGCCACAGGAGCAGGGGATTCTGAACAGGTATTTTAACACGTTCTACAACATCCTTGTGCTTGTAGAACTCTGCCCAAATATTCAGGGGATTGTTTTCATTCAACTCAGTTTGCAAATGGATCAAAGGCTTTGGAAATTCTTGCCCCTTGCTTGGAATCCCTACCAGGCATGTGGACATTGGATTTTCTGCTGAGGCAGTGGGTAAACACAGGTGTTCTTGTTTCAAGGCTTGGGCAAGGGTGACCCACACATTTTTTCGTGGCTGAGGGACGATCCATGCGTCTCCTGTGGACAGGTAGAAGGTCATTTTCTGGAGCCAAACGAGGAGCAGGAACGTAGAAATTGACATCCTGCTAATCTGAAAGAAAAATGAAATCATACAACAGGGTAAACTAACTATAAAAATTCTGCCAGTATAAAGGAAAAACAGGAATTAGGGTTCTCCTCCTCCCTTGCGGCGTTTCCTGTTTGACGCAAATGCGTCATCTGTGGGGTCTCCAACACCCCCCTGACCCGCCCCATTTGTATCACAACGCAGGGTAGGTCTGCGCTCCCCAATTAGTTTTTTTGCTGGTTGGAGAATTCTCCCCCACCCTCCCTCCCCACCTGAGGAGGCGCTGTCCCCCGAAAGGGGCACTGGCTGGTGAAATGGCCTTCCTCATTGCAGTAATAACACCTGCGTTTGGGAGGAGGAGAACTCAATGTTGGAGTTTCTGGGGTTGCTGATGTCGGAGCAACCACTTTTTCCTGAGGACTGTCCACCAAGTCCTCTCCCATCAGTGTGGCTTTTCTTGTGCACTTCTTGATGAGCCGATCCAGTGTAGGTGGAGGAGACGCTGGAAGAGCCATGATGACTCACTGACAGGCATCATTGGCATTTGTGGTGACAATTTCAAACGTGAGTTCGTCTCGTGCTTCTTGCCCTTCCACCTTTTTCTCAACCGTGTCTCTCACTTGATCAACAAAATCCATGAATGGCTCTGAAACAGATTGCTTGAGAGCAATATAAGGTATTATAGGTTCTTTTGAGGGCATACTAAGAAATGCCCGTTCTGCTGCGTCTTTTGTGAGATCTAACACTGGTTTTGGAATCCCTGCTGCTTGTTTTTGGGCTTGATTCCAGTCCCCTCACCCACAAGATGTTCGAGGGTGATCTCATCATCCTCTATATCTGTTGCATAATTGGGACTCTGCAAAATTCCTGGAAGAAGGTCTCCTGCAAACCTTTTCCAAGTTCTTTCCCACATTCTGTATTCTGATGGAGGGAGCAAGCAACTGAACAAGTGCTTTAAATCAGTGGGAACTAAGGTGTTAGAATTGAAAGTTGCTTTTAACATGCTCCTAAAAAATTTGCTTTTTTGCCCAAATTCACGTTTTGTTTTGCAGAGCTCCTTTATGCTTTCATATGAAAGTGGTTCCCATCTGGGGTTTTGCCCTCTCGCGTTGTACAACACTGGCACGAGAAACAAGGAGTTTGAATCCTTGCCTGCTTTCTGTTTCCCAGCTTCGGCTTCCCCACCTTTCCCTTCGCCATGGGAACCAGAGGCCGGAGCTTGGGAAACAGGAGGAGGGGGGGCAGGGTCTGGAGGCTCGGGGGTGGAGGTTTGTGTGGGAGTGGCTGGGGTTGGTGAGGCCATGTGGAGCGGGGCGGGATCAGGTGATGGAACCTCGCGGGGTGGAGCTGAAGGAACCACCTGGAGGGGCGGTGCTGTCGGTGGAGGCCTGCAATAGCACTTGGGAGGGGTTTCGTCTGCCGCAAGAGAGGAGGAGGAGGGGTCAGGACAAAGGGAAGGAGGGTCAGGGACTGGTGTGGGGGGGGTACCTGGGAAGGAGGAGTTCCCGCCGCGCTTTTTTGTCCATCTTGTGATGAGACAAAGACCCCCGCCACGCGCCCGCCGCCATTTTGTGGCGGTTCGTCCTGTGGGGGGTGAGGGAAGGGGTTAGAAGGAGTACAGCATTTTTGGGAACAGCCACGACTGTGAAAAGAATCAGAAGAAGGTTTAGGAACAGAAGTTTCAACAGAGCGATTAGCATTTTCAGACTGTGGGGGTCGGGGAGACGGGGGAAATAAAGCAGATGGGCTCTTTTCAGTTTCCCGCGTTTCCCGACTGTCTGCGCCCTCCTTAACAATGTCATAAACTAACAAAAAGATCCTCATGAAACCTTTTTTCACTGAAGGATTCCCCTTCTTGGTGCCTTCTGTTAAAACTGTGCCAACCCCCTTCCAAAAAACTTTCTGCCTCACATCCTGAGCTGAGACGTTTGGAAACTTTAAAATCAACCACTTTATGAACTTTTTCACAAAATGTCCTGGTTTAGGACAAATTAAGGGAAAACATCTCCAAAGGAGCCCCTTATAGGAAACAAAACCCTCCGCAACTTCCCCCACCACCGGGTTCGGGAGGAATTTCTTCAGAGGGGAAGTGGAAAAAACTTGTTTATTAAGGAACAACAAAAACACTCTCCAGCACAAGAGAAATAGCCCGAGATGACCACAGATGTTTTCACCAGTCCAAGGGGGTTGAGCTGTATCTCTCTTCGCCGCAGAGGGTACGAAGCTTCTTTCGCAGACCCCGGGGGAGCTCCTGCCCGGAGTAGGTCCGATGTCTTCGGGGGGGGGGGAGGGAACAACGGAAACTGGGGAAAAAGGAAAAAAAATGGCAAAAAAGCAAGCAAGCGAAAAGCAAAGAAAAAAGAGAGGAAAACAGAGCCAGCAAAGCAGGCAGCCAGCGGCAAGCAAAAGCAGCAAGCAAGCCAAGCAGCAAGCCAGCAGCGAGCCGGGGGGGGGGAAGGAAGACAAAACAAACTGAGAACAGGGAACAGAAACCACGATTGGGATAATGAGCATGAAAATGTCCTGTCCCCACGACACAAAACTTTAAGAAAAACTTTCTCCTGACTCTGTCAGGGTTACTTTTACTTGGTAATAAATCTCTTTCTGCTGTTTGGACAACTTCCCGCCCATGCTGCCCACCAGCAAGCCTCACCCGCCTGCTGCTGAAAAAACAAAGAAAAAAAACTAAAAAAGTCTAAAACCTGACGGCGGCACCCCTCACGCAGCGCGCTTGCGTGCCCTTTCCCTCCGTGGGAACGGGGGTACCTCCACCCAGATCCACTAACCGGGGCCCTCCCATGTTAGTATTGAATCTTACCGATCCGTCGACCCTTAGAAAACAAAAAACAACAGCGGTTCCCAGTCTGAAGTCGTCTCCTGGGGTGTGCAGAAGCTGCGTCTTCGCTCCGCTGGAAACCCGGATCCGGGCAGGAGCCAGAAGAGTTTCTCAGCGGCGATAGTGCTGCGGGGCTGCGCGGAGGGAGCGGAAGCCCCCTCGGGCTCACTGTGGTCCAAAAGGCTTTTACCGCCGGGCGGACGCTGGCGCTGACGGCTCTATGGTGGCGGCGTCAGGGGCCGTGTCTCCCTCAGTGACGGCGGTGGAAATCAGCGTCTGGAAAAGCCCCAAACCGGAGCGCTATCTGTCGCGTTTTAAAAACAGCTGCCGCATCAAAGCCACGCGTTTGGGCGCCACTTGTTGCTTTGTTCTTTTCTCTCTCCGACTTCCTTGTTTTCGCCCGGGCACTCTTTCCCGGGGCACTGGCCAGGTGCTTCCGGGAGCAGCCGAAGAGGAGCAACAAACACCTTTGTGGGTTCATTCGATACGGACAGAGCTGTTTAGAGAGCGCGATCAAGACCGGGATAAAGAGACTCAAGATATTGGACACTTGTTGTGCAGTCCAAAGTAGGTTGTATTTGCTCAATCGCCGCACGTACAAGTGACAATGATCTGGGGTCCGGACACAGGTTTTATAGGGGAAAATAAGAGATAAGGTGAAACCAATAGAACAATGCTCAGTGTGAATACATTATAGGTAAAATCCAATGGGAATAACTCCAGGGGGAAGGATGAATACACGTAAAAATACAGAATAGAAACTCCAGCTTTAGGTTTAGGAAACAGAAACTCCCATCTCAAATTCACAAAACCTTTTTGCTCCGTTTGCGTAGCTGCACACTGCAACAGTTTTCTGCAACCCAGAATGTCTGGCCGTTCTGTGTACAGGTTTCTAATTTGGATAAGTTAAAACAGTATCAGTTGATGTCGGTGTGAGCAGTGAAAAAAGAACCTCAGGGGTTTCCTAAGTAAAGCAATTGGTAACACTTATAACATGGATTTGCTTGAATTCCAAAAGGGATAAGACAAAAAAGGAGTGACAGACAAAAAAAGAATAACAGAGGTCCGGTATGGCTTCTACCCCCACCTCTGATGCCTATGGGGTTGTTACCCATAGCAGGTGTATATGATCTGGGCGGCAAGTACACTGGCCAACCCGGTCGTGCCCTCTATTTTCTTGTCACTCTCTTTTTGCTAATTTCCAGGTAAATTGCTTTTTGGACTTTTGTATTGTGGTTCTTCTACTGTTCCTCAGGCACTTCGTGATTTGCGGAAAAACAACTCCACAATTTGTAAAAGTTGTAAAGCCGATATGATTTATTTCAGCGCTGGACACATGCTCCCCAAGGACATGTGCACCCCCAAAAATTCCCAAGTCTACTTTATCCCCTAACCTGTTGCATATGCATAAAAGGCATATGCATAAAAGACATATGCATATGCATTAAACTGTCATATCAATTTTATGAGCCTGTGCAGTTTTTCAGTCACGTAGTATTAATGTGGTGTTTATAACCCAGATTCAGTTTTTCTGTCTGCTTCAGTCTCAAGGTCAGTGGAGGGCCCCTTTTTATATCTCTTCAGCTTGGATGGTTGCATTTCTTTCTAAGTAGCCTTGAGTCTCATTTGTTCTCTCTGCAGGCCTTTTAGTGAGCACCCAAGTTAAAAGACTAACCAAAAAAATCCAAAATTGGTTTCTACCCCGAGTTAAATTTCCAACCCCCTGTTTCATTCCCCCCTTTTCTAGAAAACAAGTAAATTCTTTTACTTAGTACAAATTTCTATTATAATAGATGTCTCCTAATGCTTTGCCATGTACATTTGATAAGGAGGTCAACACCACTATTTGTTGTAGTATTCTCCAATTCCAAATTAGCACTATAAAAGATAACTCTAAACTCACCCCAGCTAATATCAATAAAACTACAGTGGGGTGGCACAACATATTGAAAATCCCAGTTGCAGTTGGTGATCATCCAAAGATTACATCCCACCAGTGATGATCTGCATCTTGTTTTATTCTTTGCAGAATTCTGCTTATTTCTTTTGTATTATGATGGACCATAATTAGAGTTTTTTCTCCGCTTTTCTGGATCTTCTTCAAAATCTCAGTTAGGTCTTGGTATTTAATTATTTGTCTTACTAATGTAAGGTCCATTCCAATAGGAATAGGTGATAGCCTGTGATACATTATGTAATTGTTTCTGATCAGCTGGTGGGATGTCACTGGTGCCAAATATGAAAAATCACACCTGATAATCTTAACAAAATTACAAATACAAAAATTAGAATGATTTCTACTAGGTAAAACTACACTGTTGTTATTGATTTCTACAAAAGTACAAGCAGTTCTTAAGCATACACAACTTTTACCAGTGTATACAAGCACAGTTTCCTGATTAGTGACTGGATGAATCTCAAAGTGGCAAATACTTTGTTCAGTGTCAAGACACACATCTTGAACATCAATAGTGTTGCTTTCACAGATGAATCCTAGTTGTTCCTGGGTAATACAAGATTCTAAGTTTACTGTTTGCCACTTCTTATTCATCTTTCGTGCCAACACTCTATGTTCTGAGGGATAAAGCACCGTTTTTTCATTATTTAATCCTAGTGCAATGATGGGGTGAATAACATAAACAGTGACATTACATATAGCAAGCACAAAGGCAGTAGCCACATTAGAAGCAGGATCATAGGTAAAATTTACCACAGTCCACCAAGATTGGAACTTTCTTTCAAAATCAATCATGTTATCCCAAACATTCTTTTGGATTTCAACTGGAAAATCACCTTCACCCTCTTTCTGTATGATCAAAGCTGCTGCTGCCTGCATTCATAACTGTGCTTGTATACAGCTGAAAGCTAAAGACACATTATCTTGAACTATACTAAGTGCCTCTACTATCAACTTGTGGTCTTGGTCCCTGGCCTTTTCTCATTTTGGTAGCACTTTTGAAATTTGCCACTGACTAGTTCCTAATGCCAATAAAGATGACTGCAGGGGCTGTTTTAGTTTTGTTAGATCACTTGTTGCAGTGGCCAATTCATTCATTAATTTTTCTGAGTCAATTTCATTTAAAACTCCCAATCCTGTCCCTAATATTCCAGTTAAATCTCTTCTTATTCTGTTCCTGAGGTGTATTTGTCTTTGTAACCACATTGTTCAGCCCTCGAAGGGTGTCCTCAGGAAAGAGGAGCAGGCTGGTTGGATTTCTGATATGTTGATTTGCATCAGTAATTCGACACATTTGAGAGACCACTCTGGATTAAACAACAGTTGTTGTTGACCCATATTCTTTATTATGTATGGGCCTATTTCATAGACCTTAGGTTCAAGTTTGGTTTGGGTTTGTGTTGCTTGAGTACTGGTGTGAGTTGTATGAGGTTCTGTGCGGCTCTCCATTGTTTCTTCCAGCTCCGGGCAGCTCCGGCACCTGGAGCAGCACCGCTTTCCTCCGGTAACCAGGTTCGCCGCTTGCTCACGGGCGTCACGCACTCTGGGAATGTGGGCTGGCCGGGCTTTCCACTGCCACGCGCAAGGGACGTTGGCAGAGGCGAAGGAATGTCCAATTCACCCACGAGAGAAGCTGAAAGGCTTTAATGGCTGCAGTGAGCTGTGGCAGAGAGGCCGCGACCCGCGCTTCCAGCACCCATGTGGCGGAAATGGCGGGGGGACCGGGGAGGCGCAGGGTTTTATCAGGGCCGGAGCGAGGGGAGCAGGACCCCCCCCACCCAATGGGGACAGGCGCCATGGCGATGATGTGGACCACAGTGCCCAATGGAGATGCGACAGGGACGGACCCCGGGCTCTGGGGCGAACAGGGTCGCGGGATCGGGGTGACAGACACCGAATTCTCCGGACAGGGCAGGGAGTGGTTACAGGAGTGACAGGGGAAAGCTCCAATAGCAGGCAGCCTGGAGCTAACCACCGCGGGGAGGGGGAAACATGGGGGGTGCACAGGGGTACACAGAACTCGGCTAACTAACACAGATCAGAACCCCTAATCTGAACCCAAACCCGGGATGCAACAGTTCTGCTGTTGTAAGAGATATAGCATCAATTTTAAATTTGCATGAGAGCCCAATAGTATCATGAATCCAGAGACAGGTCACCTCTACAGGCTGTATTAATGTCAAATTATACCAACAGCCTGATTTACTTGGGCCAAGTAAATCTTATGGTCCCATTGATCATCCAGCATCCTACCCTGATTTCTTTTCCTTTGATCCCTTGAAGTGTTCACAGTCTCCATTCTTGCCACTCCTGCTTCCCATATACCTGACTCCGATGCATTACCACAGTTGATAGGTTTAAATCTTTTACATCAGAATGTTTTCCCATGGATCTAGTGTACTGAATAAAAGCTTGGGACTAAGGCTATTCAGCATTATTTTGGATAGCGGTACCTTCTAACTCTAAGACTTTAATTGCAATTACACACAGAACAATTCTGCAAATGAAATTACTAACTACTCCCAGCCGCAATATACTCATTTTCCCCGAGTAAGTTTTAGTTTCAGTTCATTGTCTCCCGGCATCACTTTCCAAGGGGCTTCTGGGGCCTTCTTCACTCGAGAGTGGTGGATCCAGGCACTCTGCTCCTTGATCTTAATCGTGGTGAAAGTGGTGAGAAGCACCTGGAATGGCCCTTCCCACTGTGGTTCCAAAGTCTTTTCTGTAAGAGACTTTAATATATACATAATCTCCAGGTAGTATGTTATGTACTGGTCCATCTAACTCCCTGCTCCGAGTTCCAGCCACATGTTTTTCAATTTTACTTAAAGCCACCATGTATGTGGCCAATGTCACCACTCTGATGTGGGTGGACATCCCTTTTTGTATTCCATATGGTCTTCCATAAAGCATTTAAAAGGGACTCAACCTTTCTTTGGCTCTAGGTTTTGTTCGAATTCGCAACAATGGCAGTGGAAGAGCTTGGGGCCAATTTGTTGCTTAATCAAATGATACATTTTCTCCACCTGGCCACTCGATTGGGGGTGGTATGGAGTATGAAGTTCTCAATCCATGCCTAGGTGGCTGCTAATTTGTTGCGCTATCCTGGAAATGAAATGTGATCCTCTATCTGAGGACATCGTGGCTGGAACTCCGAAGCATGGTATTATTTCTTGTAATAATACCCTGGTCACCTCTCGAGCCTTGGTAGTCCTGGTGGGGAATGTTTCTGGCCACCCTGAAAATGTATCTGTTAATACCAATAAATATCAATACCCCCCTTTTCTTGGGAGTTCTGAAAAGTCAATTTGCCACTGCTGTCCAGGTCCATGGCCCTTCCCAATCTGACCAAGTTTTGGCTTGGGGGTATTCTTGGGGTTAGTCTGGAGGCAAAGATCACACTGTTGGGTCACTTGAGTAATAGTGGCATATAAATTCCTGGTAACGATCCTTTCAATCAGATGGGTGGTCAGGGCATCAACTCCCCAGTGTGCTTTCTGGTGCTTCTCCCTTATTAGTGACCACAACAAATGGGAAGGGATTACTAGCTTCTTGTTAATAGTAGCCCACCCCTCTTTGTCATATATCCCTTCTTGATCTTGGATTAACTTTCTGTTTTTATTCTGGCTTACCTTCAAGGGCCATCTGGAATTAGGGGTCCCTCAATGGGAATCTCACCTTTTGCTGCTTCTTTTGCCTCTCTGTCTGCCAGACCATTTCCTTCCTCCAATTCTGAGCTCACTTTCTGGTATGGCTTGATATGCATTCTCAGGTAGCTGGACAGCTTCTAACAGTTTTATTCTTTCTTGTGCATCCAAATTGCTCCGTGTGCATGTACAACCTCAAATGCATACCTTGAGTTTGCCAGTTCTCAGTCTTTTGTGCAGAGGTGTTTGTTGATAGCAGTCTAGACTCTATTACCTCTCTGCAAGTGGTGACAGCATACCTAGCATGTCTCTTTCCACTGATGACATAGCTACTCCCATGGGTGAACCAGGTCTCTCCATTATCAAGGGGGTATCCTTCAAATCCAGACGGCTGGAGTAGGTGGTCTCGATAGCTTCCAGGCAGTCATGGATCACTGGTTCTCCCGTATCCCACTGAGAAAAGAAGCTGGGTTCACAAAGTCAGTGACTACAATCTCTACATCATCTTGTTCTACCATTATGGCTTGGTACTTCAGGAACCTTTGTGGGGAAAGACAGTGTCCACCTTTTACTTCCAGCACTGCAGACACTGTATGGGACCCTAGTAGAGTCATCTTCTGGCCTAGGGTGAACTTGCGTGCTTCCTTTCGGTCTTGCCTTAGAGTCCTTTGCCTAGCATTGATCTCATAACCCAGACAGGTGATTGTTGGCTTCACTGTCTGAGCCTTTTTCCGATGTACTCTATACCCTTGTAAACCCAAAAAAAGTTCAGGAAGCTTACCATCTAATCTACACATGCCTCTTGGGTTCGGGTAGTTATCAGGTGGTTGTCTACATACTGCAGCAGCTGTCCTTCCTCTGATGGAGCTTCTCAGGACTCTAGATCTCTTGCAGGTTGTTGTTCTCTGAATATCCTGGTGCTGTTGTTAAACTTTGGGGCATTACCATCTATGTGAGCTGAGTCTTACGCCCACTCTTGGGATTTTCCCATTCGAAGGCAAAAATCTTCTGTCTGGCTTCATGGACAGGGAGGCAAAAGAAGGCATCCTTCAGATCTAAAACGGTAAACCAGGTTAATTCAGGTGTCAAACATGTTAGCAATGTGTATGGGTTTGCCACCACTGGGTGCAGATCAGGCTTTTACTGCCTGACCCTAACTGGTTGTTTTCCTTAACTTGCACAGGAGGTGCATTCTTTGCCCTCCCAGGTATGTTAGAGGCCCATACCCCAGGAAACACCTGATCCACTAATTTCATCCTTATTTTCCATTTTGGTCTCACTAATTCTCAAAATTAAGCTTAGTATGTCTACATATTGTTGATCCTTTACCTCCAAAATAATCTCCCCATCTTTAAATGTGATCTTTGCTTCCAGCTGCTCCGACAAATCAAACACATTAAAACACACTAGGTGTCCTCACCCACACTTCTTGGCTTGCTCTGCTTTTCACCAGCTGCCTCCCTGCAAGACGCTATCTGCCCCCACAACCTCCCAGCTGGCGCACCCCAGCCACCTCACCGGGGCCCACTTGGCTGCTTCAGATGCAGGTAGAACTCTCCCCCCCAACACCATGGGTACACTCACTCGCTTGCTCCCCCTTTCCATATAACTGAGCCCACCAAGCCACTCACTCACACAATTACAAACCACACTAACAATGTGTGGACACCACAAGCATGCAATAGTAGCAATAAGGTCCAGGTTCACTTGGCTCACCCCCAGAGCCGCTAGTGGTCGCACAATCGACAGTGAACCCCTCCACCAGTCATTCTATCAGCCAGTGGACCCTTCCCCCTGATGCTCTATCGGCAAGTGGACTCTTCCCCCTTCTGCTGGCCGTGCTCAGCCAGAGGTTGCTTGCAAGCCCCAAACCTTTACTCACACAGGGACTGAGCTGTGCTCCAGACCTCTCTGAGCAGCTAACCAGCAACCCTTTTGGTGAAGGCCTCTTTAAGCTTGATACATACCATTTATCCGCACACCAGCAGACCGTTGTCTGTCTCCACAGAGGGTGAGCCGGGACACAGAGCCCCTCCGGGGAAAGTGCCCTGGGGCATGCCAAGGAGGTCCGCCTCCCCGCTCTGCCGCTGCGGGGCACAGAGATGATCTCCTGGCTGGCTCACCACAAATGATTTGCGGAAAAAAACTCCACAACTTGTAAAAGTTGTAAAGCTGGTATGGTCTTTCTGTTGTATCCTTTCAATAATAGCTTGTTCTGTGGAGTTACCTGGAATAGCTGTGCTATGCTTCACTCCCTAACGAGCCAAAAAATCCTGGGTCCATCGGGCTATATATCCTGCCCCATTGTCCATCTTGATTTCCTGAGGCAAGCCCATTATGGCAAAGCAACCTCGCAAATGTCGAATGACAAAATGAGACCCTTTGCTTGTCATAGGAGTGGCCCACAAACCATGGCAGAAAAGGTATCTGTTGTTTCATGAATGCATTTAAAGTGACCAAAAGGGGTGTAGATAGTCACATCAGTTTGCTATAACTGCAGGGGCCCCAGGCTGTGAGGGTTGACTCCAGGACCCAATCTGCCAATCATGGCATTGCAGACAGGTTGTGACAATTCCTTGAGCATCCTGGAGCGATATTCTAAATTCTTTGTGTAAAACTTTTGCACTTTGGTGAAAAAACTCGTGAGCCCTTCTGGCCTGGCCAAACTTATCAATGTTGGGAGAAGCAGAGGCCCAGAGTGGTGCCACCAATTGGTCAGCCTTCTCGTTTCCTAAGGCCAGGCCTCCCGTCAATCCAGAGTGACTCTGTATATGGGTAAGAAAATAATTCTGTTTGTGAGAATTAAGTAACTGCCATAGTTGCAAAAAGAGTTGCCACAACTGCCAGTTTTGAATTTCCTTCAGTAATGTTTACTCCATGAGCTCAACAACACCTAGCATGTAGGAGGGAATCAGAAACAATGTTAACGGGATCATTTGGCCATTTTTAAAATACGCTGATAACAGCATGTAGCTCAAGAACCTGTAAAGAGTCCCCTGGTCCCTCAAGGATTTCACTGAGCCATTTGTCTTTGTCCTGTCAAGTAACACTGGCTTTAGAAGTCTTTAGACCGGCATCAGTAAAAACTGTGAGGCCTTCTACAGGTTGCCTTGTGTCCTAGTTTAGGGCAAATTTGGGAGAAAACCTCCGGAAGGAGCCCCCAGAAAGCAAACCCCCACGGCCCCTCCCCCACCTGGTTCGGGAAGAATTTCCTCGGAGAGAAGTGGAAATAAACCAGTTTATTTAACAAGCAAAACACTCCCCAATACAAAAAAAAAAAAAAAAAAAAAAAAAAAAACAACACCAGATCATAAAACTCTTTCACCGCTCTGAAGAGATGACAAATTCAGAAAGTCTCTCCTGGGAGTAGTCGCCCAGTTATCAGTCTCTGGCGCTGGGGATGGCTGCTGGAGGTCAGAAAATGCAGACTCGTGGTGTTTCTTGGTGTTTCCCAGGTCCCAGTCCGGAGCAGGTTTGCATGGTGTTCAGGAAAGGGAACGAAAAACAACAGTCCAGGGTAAAAATTGGACTGCCTAGCTAAACTAACTAATAAGCAAAAGCAAAAGCAAGAGCAAAAGCAAAAAGCAGGAGCGAGAGCAAAGCAAAAGCAAGCAAGCCAGCAAGCCAGCAAGCAAGCAACCAAACTTAGCCTCTCCTAGACACAGACCATGGGGGGAGGTGAGCCGGCTGATAACAGGACAAAACAAACCTTCACTTTTCAGAGTCAGTCCTGAAGGCACAGAACATAATATCAAGCATAAACAGAACATGCGATTGGGGATACAAGCACCATAACGTCACCCTAGGACACCTTGATAGCCAAGGTAGTTCTTCCACCTATTGATGCAAAGAAAAAAGCTAATGAGGGGGAAAATGAGTGCTATTGAGACCTGGAAATTTTAACAATGCCCATTGTAAGGTATCTGAATTCTGTAATGACCATTGCAAAGAGTTCTTTGTTAATGGGAGAAGAATATTTTGGGATTCCATTCCTGCAATTTCCAGTGTCCGCTTCCATGCCTTGATCATAATTGTTACTATAGTCTCCATTCGTGTAGTCAAGGATTTGTTCAAATTAAATGGTAAGAACACCCATTCCAAGATTTTTAGTGGCTGTTTAGCCTGGCCATCTCACTGCATTAGTATAGCCATCACGTGTTTTTCTCTATTCAGTACAGCCGCACACAATGGCAAAGTATGGGACCAACGATTTGCAAAGGACTTACCCAATTTCGTGGCAATTTGAGTCAGAGCCTTCTGTTGTTTTTCAGTCTATTTGCACAGCCAATTGGCTTGATTTCCCCCTTTCAATAATGGCATTAGGGGCCCAAGGTCTTCATTACTTATGCCACAAGTACTACTAATCCACAGTATGTCCCCAATTAATTTTTGAGCATCCATCAAAGTCTGAATTTCCATACAAATACTTAATTTTGGGGCCGAAATTGGGCTTCAGTGATAAGCAGACCCAAATATTTCCATAGGGCCTGTTGTTGGACATTTTCAGGGGCAATTTGAAGTCCTGCCTCTTGTAATTGTTGCTGTAAGGCAGGTATCAGGTTTGCTGCATCTATGTGTTCTCCTGCTATAAGAATATCATCCATGTAATGATGGATAAGATACTGTGGGTACTGTTTTCTCAGCAGGGCTAGTGCTCAGGCAACATACAGTTAGCACATCACGGGAGAATTTCGCATCCCTTGTGGCAATACAACCCATTGATACCTCTTTGCTCGCTTTGCCTTGTTAATGGATGGCCCTGAGAAGGCAAACTTCTCACTGTCGTCCTCGTGTGGAGGGATTGTGACAAAGCAGTCTTTTAGGTCGATAATTAACAGTTGCCAATTAATGGGTAACATTGATGGCGCGGGTAGGCCGAGCTGCAGGGGTCCCATATCCTGCATTGCAGAATTAATGGATCGAAGGTCATGTAATAATCACCATTTTTCTGATTTTTTAGGGGTTGTAAAAATGGGTGTGTTCCAGGTGCTCATAGAGGGTATGATATGCCCCCTTTTCAATTGCTCGTCGACCAATTTATTAACATGGGCAAGCTTTTCTTTAGACAGCTATTACAGCCTGGGGTTCCTGGGGTCTATTCGAGCCCGGCTGCCATAGGTGTCCTGGATAGCACTGGGCTGATAAGCACAACCTGTCCAGGTCCCTCAGGCTAGCTCCCAGCCACAGGCAATCTTAGCAATCAGCTCAGCTCTTAAGTGAGATCAGCTCTTTGGTGAATTCAGCTCTTCAGTGATTTCAACTCTTTGCTTGCTAAGGTGCCCTGGGCAGACGCGTGGGGAGAGAGAGGAGAAGGCTGTATGATGTTCTACAGCGGTGTGTTTATTGGCAGCTCTTGTGAAGGGTTTCAGTGACAGCTCTTCTGCCGAACTGGGCAGAAATGGAGATTTATATAGGGTACAGGGGTTTTTGGAAATGGTCCAATAGTAAGGGTCGAGGTGAATATGACCTATAGTCTTACAGAGAGATAACGAGGGTCCAAAGGTGGAAGAGGGGCTACTTTGGTCCAGTCATCATGACTAGGCATTTCTTATCTTAGGCAAGTGACCGCCAGGGAGGCCTTGCAGGGCCTCTGACTGCTACAGACAGCGGCCATTGATCAACACAGATTGACATATCTGTTAACCATTTTAGTTTTAGGATTGGCTGCCCCTCAATGGCCGCTGCTAAAAACCCTCATTGGTGAGACAGAACACATCTGGCTCAATGCGTCCCCTCCCAGTAGCCAGATTGTTGTATTCATCACGTAAGGTCTCACTTGGGCACAGACGTGCGTCTTCATCAATCCACACTGTTAAGAGTGTTTTACTAACTCGAGTCATTTGCACACCCCTGTCTAGGTTTGGAAAGACATGTGTCTGCTAAGGAAGGCAGGAGCCTCCCCTGAAATGGAAAATGTAAACCCCTTTCCTCCGAATTGTTATAAATTTGAAATTAAGGGGGCTCTCAGGTAAAAATATGGGAGCAGGAATAACAGTTCTTTATAAGGGAAGAAAATGAAAAAAATTAAACAATGCAGTGAATTAAAATAACACTGACAGAGTCAGAATACAACTTGATACCCTGTTAGTCAGGGCGTTGGTAGCAGTTCAATTGGAATTGTGGCTGCAGTCTTCTCGGAGTGTCAGGTGTGGTTCTGTTAGAGCAGTGAACTTGTAGAAGGGTGTAGTCTTCCTCTGAAGATCCAGTGGAAGAGGCAGCTGTTCCTCTGGGAATCAAGTGGAAAAGCTGTTCTGCTGTCCCAAAATCTCAGATTATATCCAGGTAGGAATGCTTGGCTCCTCTCTCTGGGCAGAGCATTTGAGAATGGGATGCTGTAATTTTATCAGTCATGCAGTGACAGTCAATGGTCCATTAACAGAAGATATCTCCCTGGAGGGAGGATTGTTTTATGGAAGAGATAAGGAAAATTTACCAAGTAACAGAAGATAACTGCCACACCTCTAATGGATGGCAAATAGAATACATTTTGCCTTGCAGTCTAGGACAGCCCCCCACCCCCATAACTGGTGTTCCCAGCGTATTCAGAGGCCATGTTGTAGGCCATGCAAACGAGGGAACAATGGTGACATCTGAACCCGTGTGCAGCAATGCGGATTTTGTCGTAAGAGTTCCTCCATCGGGGTGCTGAAAAGGAATGGGTTTAATTGGTTTTACTCCTGATAATGGTAATGTAAACATTATCTGAGGGGTTTCTGTCGACCCAAAACCTCCATCCCCCCTCAGCATGACCCCTTGTCTAGGAACCTTGACATTAAAGGGTACCAACTGTGCCAATCAGGTGCCTTTTGGAATGTGGATGGGTGGCCTCAATGTTTGCACCATTATCCCAATATTGCCCAAATAATCTGCATCAATTAGTCTGGGCAAAACAAAAATGCCTTGCTTTGATGTGGATGATCTCCCTATCAGCAGGGCACTGAGCCCATACTCTAAGGGTCCCTTCTGAGTTACGGTGAAAAATCAAAACCTTACAATTCTGATAGATTTGTAAGATTTGGTATGTATTTTCTAGTACAGCACCGGGCGCACACCTTAAATGGGCATGCACGCCCCCTGAGGATTCCCGATCCTTTTTATTACCCCATACAATTTACATATACATAGGATCTCACAATAAGTTCATGCATATTCATTCTGCTGATTTTGCGTTACAATTTGCAGTTGGCCCTTTGTACAGAGAACTCTCTAATCCTTTTGTTCATTTCTTGCAGACTTAGCTTTGGTTTTTTCTTCTTAGTTTTCAGAGTTCAAGGGGCCCCTCTTATCTCTTCACCTTGGAGATTACATTCTTTCTTCTTGGCTGGGATGGTTTTACAAGCACAGCATAGTTAACAGACTAAACAGCATATTTTACCTATGTTAGCAAGATACTACGCAGCACATTTCACCTAAATCCAAATGGATTTTCTACCCTGTTAAATTTTATTCTGTTTCACTTTGCTGTTGATGGAATGACTTGTACATCAGTGTTTTCCAGGGTTACTTCTACTGCTGTTGCCAAGTCCACTCTGGTGCTTCCTGCTGTTGCTGAGTGGAGGATATCTAGGCAGTCGCCTGGTTGTGGGGGAGCATTTGTGTCTCCTCTTTGCACTCTGTCTCCCGTTTCCCAGCGGTCTTCTGTCTTTCTTGCATTTCAATCGACATTCACTGGCTCCATGACCAAATGCATCATATCTATTGCAGTTTCCCGTGAAACCAGTAGATGTTGCTGTTACCTTACTTTTCTTTATGGTTTTCGCTCAGCACTGGGCTTTAAAGTGACTAGGTCTACCACAGTTGAAACATTTAGGGCTAGAGTCGCCTTTTCCTTGTTGAAGCAGTGGTTTATGGGCAAGTGCCATTGCTTCTGCTAGGTAAGTGGCTTTTTCCTCTGGAGTTCCAACCCTAGAACACACTTCAATCATGTCCACCAAGGTGGCTGCTCGAGGCAAAGTCTGCAAGATCCTCTTACAAGTGGAGTTAGCATTTTCCACAGCCAGCTGCATTCCCAGTGCGGCTTTAACATCTGGAGACATTCCTGGAACTCGATTGATTGCACCTCTAAGGCGATCTAGAAAACACATGAAAGTCTCCTTTGCCTCTTGCTTAATGGTTGTATAGGATGGTGGTGGAAGTCCCATGTCTGGGACAGTGTGGAATGCTTCCTGTGCCAGCTTCTGAGACTGCTGCAAAATTGCTGTATGTAAACGTGCCTGAGTTTGTGGGTCAGCAAAAAGCCCTTTCCCCAACATCATATCTGGGGTGGCGAGCTGCCGAGGGTCCCCTTGAGGGAGCCCGAGAATTTCAACCATGGCAGCGTTTACCTGCCTTTCCCAGCCCGCTTGCCACAGCAGTCTCTGTGTGGGTTTTAAAAAGGTTTCTGCCAGCTTTTTATAATTGATCAGAGCCATTAAACAGCTAGTAAAAATGTGGTCCAGCAAGGTCTGTATGTATGGATTAGATAGTCCATACTGCATGACAGCTTTTTGTCCCTCTCGAACAAGCTTCCAATCCAGCCCAACCCACTGGTGTTGATTTGGATTACCAGGGACAGAGATTACCGGAAGCGCTTGTGGAATAAACTCACCCTCGATCAGGGCTTCTCAAATTATACCTTGCCACTGATGAGCTGGGTTGCAATCATCATCGGACACAGGGTGGCTAGTGAATCTCGGTTCAGGACTCTGTCTCCTTCGCTCTGGGTTATCTCCTTCCACTGTAGCGTACCCTTCTGGTTGTCATGTCAAGTGTTGGAGGATCAGTCATTCTTCGCATACCATGGTACTGGTCAAAATACCACTCCTGCCGCACTCTCTCCTTTTCAGCTTCTCACTCCCATTGTTTTCTCTGCTCCTGCCTGGCTCGCCAATCTGTTTCATCATCAGGAATCATAGGGCGGGCAGACCTTCTATCGGGGCTACCTTCTTTGGAGAGTCAGGCTCAGCAATCCTCACTGCCATTATGGTCCAGAGGATTGGTAATGCAATAAGCCGATCTCACGATTGGTCCATTACTCCTTCCTTCTGCCATCAGCAACGATCTGTTTTTCTCTTTCCCTTATTTGTAGATCTATTAAAGCTCTGAGTTCAGCTGTTTCTCTCTCCTGCTGTTGACATTCTTCCTCCTCAAAGCAGCACAAGCATTCTGCATGTGAATACCCGCTTTCCGCATTTGAATGCCTGAGATGGCTAGGCAGAGGTAAGTCAGGCGGTGAGGAGGTAGTGGGGGATATATGCGCCCTCCTCATGCTATTGTTAATTCCACAGGGGGATACCACAGGGCACCCCATGGGTAGTCCCGGTGCTGGAGGAGGGAGTGGCACATCAGCGTCCATTTTCTCTGGTTCAGGTGCAGGCTGTGGAGCCGGTGCGGGCTGTGGCACCGTGTCGTTACTGTCTGAGACTGCCTGTTAAGACTGTAACTCTGGCTCCGGGGGTGCAGAAGGTAGGGACAGTATAATTGGGTCCAGTCCCCCAAAAAATTCTCGTGCAAACATCAGGAAGGCAACCGCAGGATCGTCTGGCTCTAGGGCAGCTGCTGCCCCTGCAGCAGCTGTTCTTTCTGCTTTTAACTGCTTTAGCACCATTATCATTAACTTCCATGCTGTGCTAAGTCCCTTGGTTTCTTTTGACCCTTCACTTACGGCATCCCAGAGAGCTACTCCCAGCCTTTCCCACTCGAGGATGTTGAAAACACTCTTGGGGGTGGCAAAAAATCCTCTCTCCTGACCCCATCTCAACAGTCTTTTCAAGACCTCTGGGTTATACTTAATTGCTCTTTTAGAGAGAATAAGCCGGAGGACAATTAACATAGCTTATTCTTCTTTTGACAGTGCCTTTCCCATCCTACCAGCCCCCAGTTACCTCACCTTTCCCGGTGTCCGCTGCAGCGTAAGTGTTGCATTCCAGGTTGCGTTCAGATTAGAGGGTTTATAATGTTAAGTTAGCCTGTTCTGTGTACTCCTTTGTACACCCCTGTTCCCCCCGCGATGGTTTGCTCCAGGCTGCCTGCCACTGGAGCTTCTCCACGTCACTCCAGTAACCACCCCCCGTCCCTTCCTGAAACTTCCCTGTCAGTTACCCCATCCCCGCGTCCCCATTCATCCCAGGGCCCTGTGTCCGCCCCTGTCGTGTCCCCGTTGGTCACCATGGTCCACGTCACCACCCAACAGAAGGAATTCTATACCCAAGTTAAAGAAATTTTATCGGTGAAGGGCCCCTACCCCAAAAGTTCTGTTAAAAATTTTGTTCGATGGCTGTGCTTTTCCTTCC
Organism: Vidua chalybeata; assembly: GCF_026979565.1. NCBI lineage: Eukaryota > Metazoa > Chordata > Aves > Passeriformes > Viduidae > Vidua > Vidua chalybeata. Next base: position 609,614 of record NW_026530322.1, read on the forward strand.
CTCGCGTTTCCACGGAGGATGCCGGCAAAAAACAGTTCTGGGAGCGGGTGGGAGCAAAGTTCGCAGAGAGAATTGAGCACAGGGATCCCTCCGTTAAAAGTTGCTTTACCACGCTCCATTTGCTGATCTTGGAGGTTGTAAAAGCGGAGTTCGCGCGGGACGCAACCAGGGGAGGGGAGAAGCCTCCGGGCGAAAATGTTGTTCCCCCTGAACCCGTTTCCCCACCTTCCTTGCGCCATTCTGTGCCTCTGAATCTGTTTCTTTGTTCCCCTCAGGAAGCCGCAGCCACATGGTCGGTGTCTTTTTTGTCCACAAAATGGAGGACGGCCGCATGTGGGGGCTTCTTCTTCCCACAATACTTTTCTCCCCTTTGTTCCTCTCATTCCCGCCTTTGACCCAACCCCCTCCTGCTTCCCTGTGGGCGTGGGCACCGCCCACTCAAGGCATCGAGTTGCTACCCCTCCCCATGTTCCCCCTCAGGTGGGCGCTCCCTCCTTGCATGTTCTGCCTTCTGCGTCATCAGCCCTGCCTTCTCCCGACATGGAGAGCTCTGTCATCGCCACCCCACTGTCCCAGGAAGAGGACTACTCCTGTCCTGTCCCTCACACCCCGCCCCCATGTCCTCCCACTCCTTGGATACCCGGGGGGCGGGGGGGAAGGAGGGGGAGGGGGGAGGGGGGGCAGGGGTGGGACCCAGTTTGTAAAATCGAGCAGTCGCTCCACACTTCAGCCTCCTATACTAGGGAAGGGGAGAACCCTACATGGAAACCCCTTCCCTATGAATCAATAAAAGAGGTCTGCAAGACTTTATGTGATTTTGGCCAAAAAAGCCCCTTCTTTAAGGGCATTTTAAAGGCAACTTTAACATCAAAAACCATGGTGCCAGCAGACCTTAAGTGTCTGTTTAGCTGCTTGCTTCTCCCATCGGAATACAACCTGTGGGAGAGGAGGTGGAAAAAAATTGGCAGCAGACCTGCTTCCCGAAATCCGAGAGGGGCCATAAAGCCTTGATTTTGCGGAAGAACCAATCACCTTAGACCATCTTGTGGGTGAGGGGGAATGGAGTGAGGGGCAACTTCAGGCTCGGGGGATTCCAAAGGCCATGCTGGACATGTCCAGGGGTGCAGCAGAGCGTGCGTTCCTGGGCATGCCCACATAGGATCTGATGGTACCCTACACAGCAATTAAACAATCTGTTGCTGAGCCTTTTGTAGACTTTGCAGACCGGGTCCGGGTGGCAGTCAAGAGACGTGTGGAGAGACCTGAACTCCGGGACGGACTAGTCCTAGAAGTGGCATGCATGAATGTCAATGACATGTGCAAAAGAATCATCTTAGCACTGCCGGTCTCACCACCTCCGACCCTCGACCAGATCATCGAGGAATGCACCTTGAAGCCACACCTGATGATGGAGGAGGCCCCGAAGAAGCACAAAGACAAGCTGGTCGCCTTGGCTGCTGCTCCTCCAAGGAACTCAGCACCGAAGCAGTTTCCATCTAAACACCTGTGCTTCCACTGTCATCAGGAGGGACATTTTCTGGCTCGCTGTCCATTTATAGGGACTACACCGCCCAGGGCTGAGGGAGGAGGGAGGGGGGACAGGAACCCCACAATTTCAAAAAACTGAGGGAAGAGCGCGGACTTGCCTTGCACGCTGATAAAAATGAGGCAAGTCACGGTGCCGCAAGAGGAGCCGCAATACACCACCTAGTTCCATCTATAAGCGGCTGCCTCTCAACTACTGACAACAGGGAGCCTTATCGTCTCTGACTCACTAATTCTGTCCATTTTCATTTCCAGGACTGGCAGTTCTTCATAGCAGATGCAGAGCTTCTATCGCACATCTGCCACTGTGAAACCAGGAGGAAGGAATGTGGCAAGCACATTTCTCTCTCTCTCAGGATTTTTTATTGAGGTGCACAGAGAGAAATGAAAGAGAAAACAATTTCTATTTCTGCTCCATGTTTTTCTCTTGTGGAATGTGTTTGGAGAATTGTTTACCTGGAGTGAGCGCTTGGTTGGATCATGGTCGATTGTTTGGGCCTGAGAGCCAATCGGATCCACCTGTGTCTGGGCTCTGGAGAACAGGGTCACGAGTTGTGAGTTAGTTAGATATGATAGTTAGAGAAAGTAGCATGTAGTATTTAGTATCCTCTTTTATATAGCATATTAATGTATTATAACATAATTATAATAAAGCAATCATTCAGCCTTCTGAAATGGAATTAGACATCATCATTCTTCCCATTGGGTTCGCCGACATCTACAACAAAGGAAGACCTCTTGAACTGCAGGTACCTCGTTGTCAGAGACACAAAAGACACACCACTAGAGATAGAGGTTCCTCCGGTGATTTCCACCCTTAATCTGAGGCTCTTCTATCTCACAGCATGCTGTGTCCACCCCCCTCTTCCTACCTAAGGGCCAAGTTATTGCACAGGCAATTCCTATTCCTTGTGCTCTGTGCAATGACCTGGAACTCTCAGTCTTTTATGCTGGGAAGTTGGGAGAGGAAAAACCCCTTGTATGGTGTAAACTCAAGTGCAAGGGGTGTTCCATACATCTTCAGGAGAAGATGGACACAGGGGCAGACGTGACAGTCATTCCATCACACAAGTGGCCGTCACACTGGGAGCTGCAAAGCATGGCCATGCCAGTCTTAGGACTAGGGGGGGCCCAGCCAGTGAGACAATCCAAAAACATCATCCAAATTAAGGGTCCGAATGGGCTGCTGGCCTCAGTACATCCATTCGTGATCGACTGCAAATTTACCTTATGGGGGAGAGATGCCATGTCACAGTGGGGAGCCAAATTGGAATTTCCAGCCGCTCGACATTTTTAAGTGCGGCCACTAAGGAGCGTCCCACACAGAAATTGACATGACTCACAGATAAGCCCATCTGGGTGGAGCAGTGGCCCCTGAGTAAGCAGAAACTGCAGGCGCTCACAAAACTAGTAGAGGAGGAATTGGCTAAAGGCCACATTGTAGAAACTAACAGCCCCTGGAACTTGCCGGTGTTCGTAATTAAAAAACTGGGGAAGGACAGGTGGCGACTCGTCCACGATTTAAGAAAGATCAATGAGGTGGTGGAAGATATGAGCTCTCTCCAACCGGGTATGCCATCTCCATCTATGCTACCCCAAAATTATAATTTGGCTGTGATTGATATCAAGGATTGTTTCTTTCAAATCGCTCTCCATCCGGATGACGCTCCTCGTTTTACTTTCTCTGTACCCTCCACCAACAGAGAAGCCCCAATGAAGCGCTACCACTGGACAGTACTACCTCAGGGGCTTAAATGTTCCCCCACTATATGCCAGTGGTTTGTCGCCAGGGTTCTGTCCCCCATGCGTGCCAAGTGGACATCCTGTATTTTCTATCACTACATGGATGACGTGTTGATTTGTGCCTCTGACAGCGAAGTCCTACAAGTAGCTCTGGAGGACACTATTAGGGCCTTGTCAGTGGCAGGATTTGAGCTGCAGAAGGAAAAGGTACAGTTGCTGCCACCCTGGAAGTATCTGGGTGTAGAAATTAACAACAGGACAATTAGGCCTCAACAAATTCAGATAAATGACATCCCTAAGACGCTGAATGACCTCCAGCGCCTGTGCGGCTCATTAAATTGGATCAGGCCATGGCTGGGGCTCACCACAAGGGAACTATCCCCCCTTTTTGACTTGTTAACAGAAAGGGAGGGGGATGAGGGTTTAGGTTCCCCGAGACCCCTGACCTGGGAGGCCAGAGCAGCACTCGAGAAGGTCCAGACCACCATTGCGAGCAGGCAGGCCCATTGTTGTCAACCAGGGCTGCCGTTCTGCTTCATCATCCTAGGTGAATTACCCCATTTGTATGGAATGATATTCCAGTGGGACAAGGGTCAACGGGACCCCCTCTTAATAACAGAGTGGATGTTCCTTGGCCACAGACAGTCCAAAAGTATCACCAGGCCACAAGAGCTGATGGCGCAGCTCATAATGCGGGCCAGGGCTCATCTGCAGGTACTAGCAGGCTGTGACTTCACATGTATCCACCTCCCTATCAAAACAGATGACCAAAGAGACTTTTGAACACCTTTTGAGACAAAATGAAAATTTGCAGTTTGCTCTAGACAACTTCTCAGGCCAAATTCAGATTGGACATCCTGGTCATCATTTGTTCAACACTGAATTCAAATTGTTACCCAAAGAAATGCAGAGTAAAAGACCACTCAAAGCCCTGACAGTATTCACAGACAGGTTAGGGAAGTCCCACAAGTCGGTGGTGACTTGGAAGGACCCAAAGACTCAGTTGTGGGAATCTGATGTTAAGGTAGTAGAAGGTTCCCCACAGGTAGCTGAGCTGGATGCTGTAGTGAGGGCTTTTGAGAAATTTGACCAACCTTTTAATCTGGTTACAGATTCGGCATACGTAGCAGGAGCAGTGTCTAGAGCTGAACATGCAGTTGTAAAGGAGGTCTCGAATCAGGTCATCTTCGGGTTGCTCTCAAAATTAGTACACCTGGTTTCTAACCGTGAGCATCCCTTTTATGTGGTACATGTGAGATTACACACGGATGTCCCAGGCTTTATTGCTGAGGGGAACTGTAGAGCAGGTGCCTTGGCAGCCCCAGTACAGCTAGAAGGCCAGCTGAGCATAGTCGAGCAGGCCAAGCTCAGCCATCAGCAGTTCCATCAGAATGCCCCGGGTCTGGTACGCCAGTTCAATCTGCGGCGTGACCAAGCCAGGGAAATTGTGGCCTTATGCCCCAACTGTCAGGAGGCAGCTTTACCAACACTGGGAGGAGGTGTGAATCCCAGAGGTCTCCGCAGTTGTGAAGTATGGCAAATGGATGTCACAAAGGTCCCTGAATTCGGGAAGCTCAGGAATGTCCATGTAACTGTTGACACCTTCTCAGGAGCAATTTTTGCCTCAGCCCACATAGGGGAAAGGGCCACAGATGTAAGAAAACTGGCGTATTCCATTTCCTCACTGTCTGGCCCGTTTTCCCCATATAGATAGTCAAATAGGGCTTGGCACATTCTAGTATCAAAAGTGCCATGCATGGGCCAAAACATGCACTTCCCGATTTCCAGACCCCCTCATACTTCTACACAATAATAGATCATTTTCTCCTTTAACTTCCCCTGCCTTGAAGGACACTCCTCCCAATGTTCTAACATCCATCCCAAGGGGCTTTCCCTTGGGATTTTGGGCACCCTGTCCCTTTTTCCCTTGTTCAACTTCCCTAATTTCTCTGGGGTTTTTCCCTGGATCTTACTTTTCTTTTGACCCATTTTTAAAATTTCCTTACCATACCTCTGTGATGACCCCCGAAAATGACTCCAAATCCAACTGGCCGTCACCGCGCGTGTGACTTGGTCTTCTCCCGACCGAGTCTTATCAGCCTACTAGCCGCACAGCGAACCGATCTGTGGGTTTTTGGCTGATAAAAATGAGCTCTCTTACCTCTTTTTTTCTGGACTCCTAAGTCCCAGGTCGAAGGGGTTTTCCAATCCTCGAGTATCTGAGAACACTCCTTCCTCATCTGATCCTCCCGTGACCGAACCCCTGAACCCCCCTTTGAGTTGCAGGCTTTATTATGTAATGCGAGTTCACCCGGTTTCAATCACTTCCCCCGCAACCGACCACTTTCCTCGTGGAAGAGTGGAACTGCGATTTTGGGGTCCGCTCTCGCCCCGTGACAATGTCACGTATCACACACATGTCTGATCACACCCCACTCAACCACGCCACACTTGCGGTCCTTTTTCCCGTGTGAATTCTTCATGCAGGTAGATTTTTATGAGTGAAAAAGTTGCTGCAACTTCAGAGGTTCCGACTCCGAATATCCAAGAGCTCTGGGCCGGTTTATCCCTTTCTGATTGTGGCTTTCCCTTTGGCTTTTAGTTTGGAGTCTGATTGGTTCCGTGGGTTTCCCGATCCTGTCCGGCCGCTGAAATCAGTGGGGCGCCGCCTGGACCGAGGACAGGGAGCCCTTGGATGGCCCAAATCAGATCACGTCGGGGTCACCAAGATTGTTATAGGTAAAAATTGACCCAGCCGAATTAAAAAATAAAAAAATAATTTTTATTATAAAGATCAAATTCTATCTGAGCCAGCCACAAAGAAAAGGACAGTGCCGAGCCCGGGATCGGCGCTGGGTGAGACACAGGTTCAACCACTCTAGCAGAGGGTCTCTCCTATGCTTCACACCACCTGTTCTGCATGAGCAGTTTTTATACAGTTTATTTTGCTTGAGGCCGGGATTTCAGTGATCAGCCTTTTCTTTCCATTCAAAAAGTCCCACATATTCATAAAGTCCCTTTTCTCGAACAATATGAGGTCCAGGAAGTGATGTACATCGATGATGGAGTTACAGGAACCCGACATTGAGATGCATCCCCCGGAGATTCCAGCGATTCCAATCTCGGGTAGTTACCTGGACGATCATCGCTTGTGCATTCCTAGATTATTTCAGGAAACGGCCCATCTCCGAGCCAGCCACTTGTATTAACTTGTAAATGAAGTCTTGTCTACAATGGTTTTGACATACATGAGACAGCCCCCCCCCCCCTTTGCCCTGGCTCACTTGCTTTGTGTCTATTTTTAATCATATAAAAACTCCTATCCATATATCACTTTATAGGCACAAATTATGCCTATTACACATAACATGTGGATGGTTGCTCTGTTATCAGTACCCCCGGCACTGGGAAAGGCTGCTGCCCAGAGTAGGCCCCGGTAGGCCACAAAGTGCAAGCTCTCATTGCTTCCCCAGGTCCCAGTCCGGAGCAGGTTCGAACAGTTCCAAGAAAAGGGAAAGAAAATCAGTCCAGGGAAAACTTCTCTGTCTCAGCTAGCTAAACTAACTAAAAAGCAAAAGAGCACTCTGTTCTGCTCTGTCCGTGCCCAGACAACACAGTCCCAGGGCAGAAGGTGGAGGAGTGAGTGCAGGCTGATAACAAACTCCATGCTTCTTCTTCTCCCTGCCTTTGGTCTCAGAATCAGTCTTGAAGGCACAGAATATAATATCCAGCATAAACAGAACACACAATTGTGAATGCAAGCATCATAAAGTCACCCTAGGACAGGGGGTCAGGGGCTCTATCTCCTGGGAGCAAAATACCAGCAGGAGCCCTTGATAACTTTAAAAGTAGGTTCCCAGGTGGAGGTATTTGAATTTTTAGTAGATACAGGGGCAGAGAGCACATGTGCGTGTAAAATTCTAACAGGGTACGAGAAAAGCCAAGACACAATTCAAGTAGTAGAAGCAAAAGGGGAAGGAGAGCACCAGTCATAAAACATCTGGTACTTGAAAGAACCAACAAGATAGGAATGGGGGATGTTTTACTTGTACCAGGGGCAGGATGTAATCTCCTGGGAAGGGACTTAGAAGTACAATTAGGCATAGGGGTCCTTCCAGAGGGGGATAAAATTGTAGTCAAGCTCCTCAGGTTAAAAGAGGAGGATGAAAAGCAAATGAAGAAGTAATTTGGACGAAACCTGGAAATAGGGGTAAATTAAACGTAACCCCTATAGTAATTGGAATAACCAATAAAGACTGCTTGATTCAGGTACGGCAACATCCACTCTCTCTTGAAGGGAGAAAAGGGTTGAAAACTGTAATTCAAGAATTAATCAAAGATGGAACTTCAGAGCCGTGCATGTCTCCCCACAATACCCCCATACTACCAGTAAAAAATCAAATGAGACATACAGTGTGATAAATTGAGGCGAATAACTTGATTCAGCCTTTTTAAGGTCAATTAGCATTTTATTAATTACAGCAAGCAGTAGCAAGCAAAACAGCGCTGGGTGGGTAGGGGTCTCCAAACCGCCCCTCCTGCAGTGTCCCATACTGCAGTGCCCCACACCCCACTCCCTTATTCAGTTTCTTTTTATAGTTTCTTGGAGGTTTCTTCATTCGTGTCTTTTGCGATAGCGGTGTGCGTAGCTTGAGCATCTCTCTGCGTCGTTTCTGCGTTGTGTCGAGGCAGGTGATCGTTGATTTCACAATCGGCTCCGGACGGTGATGGGCGTACCTGGAGCACTCCTACGTTGTCTAGTCCGGTGGCCGTTGCCTGGTGGTCGCTGATTTCATAATCAGCTCCGGCCATCCCCCGACATTCTTAGCCTGTGTCTGAAAAAAACTACAAAAAGCTCCCTATATGGTGATTAATCATACTTGTAATCTTGCGGTTTTGCAATATATCTATAGCCTTGCGGTTTGTAGCAGTTGCTACAAGCTAGTATAAGGCTAGTCCCTTATACTTTAATTTTTATTTTTCCTCCTTTAATATTCCAATTCTTTTGATGAACAAATAAGTTACCACAGTTTATCACATACAGGCTCATCCAAGACCTGAGAGAAATAAACAAACGAACTGTAGATTGATATCCAGTAGTACTAAATCCCTATAACACTGTTAAGCAAAATTCCTCCATCACACCGATGGTTCAGTGTGATAGATCTCAAAGATGACTTTTGGTCTTGTCCCCTCACAGGGGAAACCAGGGATATATTTGCTTTCGAATGGGAAGGTCCCCATACAGGGAGAACGCAACAATTCAGATGGACTAAATTACCCCAAGGATTTACTGAATCCCCGATACAGCCGTAATTTTGTCTCCCTGCAGCCCGTGTGGGGCAGCGGCGGCTTGGATTCCCAGACTGGGGGGCCACGGCTGTTGCCGTGCGGTCTGTCGGAGTGTGAGAGAAAGCAGGCAGGGAAGGGAAACTCCACGCAGCTGGTATGAACATTAGTGTTATATATGTAATTCGTGCAGTTGGGGGTGCATGTAATAAACTGTACTTATAAATGGTAATTCACAGATTAAGTTGCTGGGCACCTAATTAGCATTTAAAAAGCCCTAGCCAGCAGAAAACAATGACTGCAAAAAGCTGGCTATTAGGTCACACCCAAGCGAATCACAGGCAGGTGGCATCGAAGACGGGACCCAGACTCAGCATCAGGAGAGAAGACAAAGACGTGCCATTTGGACTCATCACTAGCTGATGATCTGCTGCTCAGAAGACATCAGTGGCCAAAATGCCCTCTCTGTGAGAGAAGACTGCATGAATATGCAGCTTGCCACAATGACTTGTAAATAGAGACAAGCCAATCCGAATTAATAATTAGGAACTAAATTTATTTGTGATCGCATAACAATTTAAAGTCCGAATTCGCCCACAGTCTACAGAGCAGCTCTGGGTGCAAACTGACAGAGTCAGTGCTTCCGTCCGGTTTGCACACCATTGTATTTCTGCAGAGGGTTTTTATACTTTTTATTCCGCCTTTGGCTAGCAGTTATTGTGGCAAGCTGCATATTCATGCAGTCTTCTCTCACAGAGAGAGTTGGAGAACCCACGGGACCAATCAGATCCTGAACTAAGCCAAAGACACAGTCAGGAGGATAAAAGGTGGGCCCAAAAAAGCTCTCAGGAATATCGGAGTAAGGCCTGACAAGCTCAGGCGTCCAAGCCGCAGTGTAAAGCTTTCACCTGTAAAAACTGAAGTGCACTGAAGAATCCATGTAAGAAAACAACCGGTGAGTACCACGTGGTTGGGTGGTGTGATTGCGCGTGTGTGAGAATGTGTTGTGATTGTGAGGGTGATGTGATAAGTTAGAAAAGACTCTTTGTTCATCAAGACAGAAAGGAGAAGCCTTGTGTAGATAACAGAAAATCAAAGGAGAAGCCTTGTGTAAGATAACAGAAAACCAAAGGAGAAGCCTTGTGTAGATAACAGAAAACCGCCAGACAGAAACTAGTTAGTATGTTGATTACTTAAGCTGGTTGTGTAATTAGAACTTAGGTGCATATGGAAAAGACCATTACAGGGCTGTGGACTTTCACCAAGGAAGAAGAGAGGAGCCTTCCTCAAACGACCACCAAAGAGTAGAAGAAGACCCCCTAGCAACAGAGGGCGCAAGCACAGAGTACACCCAGAGATACCGTGGACACGGAAGAAAAAGAGCATAAAAAGACTGTGGGAAGGGGGAAACAGTGTGAGCCGTTTGCGGAGCGGTAACTCCCCAGCTGCACCCAGCGCTGTTTGCTTGCCATCGCTTGCTGTAATCAATAAATTTCTGATTGACTCTTGAAAGGCTGAACAAATTATTCGCCTCAATTTATAAGAGGTGACACACGTAAAGCCTGAAAAACTCAGGAAGGGTTTTCAGGGTGCAATCATGGGAGACCCAGAAGGGAAAGGAACGCTCTCTAGGTCTTAGAGAGCTGGTAAGCCCCTTTGGGTCTGGAGGGCTCACAGTAGAGTCCTGGTTAAAATTGAGAGCTCCGCTGCCAGTCAAAACCCCACGGACCAGTCCCAGTGTGGCTACTAGGCTGGCAGCACCAGGCCTAACCCGAGAGCACCCAGGGCCACTGCTGGATTGAGGGGTCTGGTACCCTAAGACATCCAGAGATTCTGCTGGGTTGAGGGGGCAGGCAAATAAAGGAAAAACATCCAAAGGTCACAAGCGGCTCCTTACCGGGAGCTCATAACAGGTAAGGAAAAGGGTCTGTTTTTTGTTTTCTCTCTCTCTCCCTCATTTCTCCCTTTCCGAGAATGGGGAAAGTGGGAAGTATCCCTCAGGGAAAAACCTCAGGGGGATCAGAGGGAAGACGAGGGCATGGCGTGCCAGAGATTCCAAGGGACAGTCCACTAAGATGGATATTGGAATCTTGGGAGGACTTCCCCGAACGAAAGGGAAAATCCAAGGAAAAGATGATATATTATTCCACCAAGGTATGGGGAGGTATGAGCATCAAACCAGGAATGTTCTGGCCCACGTTTGGGACCTTTGATAGACAAATCTGCAAGGCTTTGCACCGGTGTCTAGACAGTAAGTACCCACAGAACAATGAAGAAAAGGATTATGCCAAACTTTAAGGTTGTAACAGTGCATGTTTATTCCTGGTTAAAAGCCATCGGGGAACCGAGGCTCAGGGAAAAGCGTGGCAACCCCTAGATAACCATCTTCCCCTGTACGTAACCCCAAACCCTCAGCCGGGGCAGGGCCAGACCCCCGTATCTGTACCCTCAGCACCCCCACAGCAACCAGAGCCAATGCAAATGTCTCCGTCATTTGCATTGCCAGCGTCTTGTGCACCGAGACAGGCTTCGAGCTCACGGCAACCACAGGGCTCCCTCTTACCCCTTCCCCCACCACAATCAGCGGGGTATGGGGAGAGGGGATCCTCCCCTGGGGGGAAAAGTGCTCTCCCCGCAAGTCAAACCCAGTCCAAGACAAGGAGAGAAGGTGACGATGAATCTGGTGTAAGTAAACCCTTTAAGAGAGGTGCCAACTGCCCCAGGAGTCATCGGTTATATAAATCTACCCATTAACTCTGGGGAGGTCAGGGCTTTCAAGAAGGAAATGGAGAGTCTGTTAGACGACCCCATTGGGGTGGCGGACCGCTTGGATGAATTGTTAGGTAATAGCATATATTCGTATGATGACATCTGTGCTATCTTGAGTTCGCTGTTTAATCATGAGGAGCGAGGCATAATAAGGCAAACTGCGATACAGGACTGGGAGCGGAGAAACCCCCAGGGGGAACGAGGTGAGGAGAAATGGCCTGAACAAAGGCCGACGTGGAACGAGGCGGACTGACAAAGGATGATTACATTAAGGAACATGGTAATCCAGGGGGTGAGAAAAGCGGTGCCCAAGGGGAAGAACATGAGTAAAGCACTGGGGGAGTCTCAAAGGAGGGAGGAAATGCCCACGGAATGGTTGGAGAGGCTAAAAAAAAGCCTCCAAATGTATTCAGGAACGGACCCCAGTTCCACGGTTGGTGAAATCTTGTTAAAAACCCAGTTTGTGCCTAAATCATGGGAGGATAAAAGGAGGAAATTAGAAAAAAATAGATAATTGGCAAGAAAAAGAGCTGCAGGAACTATTGACTGAAACCCAAAAAGTCTATATGAGGAGGGAGGGAGGAAGAAAAACAAAAAGCACAGGCAAAGGTATTGGTGGCAGCGGTAAGGGAAGCTCAGAAAACCGAGGTAAGTAAAAACACCAAAACGCAGGGCTTCCAGCCCAAGAAGGGACCAAATCCTTCACATGGGAGATTTGTGAATAATGGACCCGAGTGTTTTTATTGCAAAAAGGAGGGCCACGTTAGGAAGAATTGTCTTAAACGAAAGGCCGATGTGAAAATCTTCCAGGAGTGTTATAAATAGAGGCGAATAATTTGTTCAGCCTTTCGAGGGTCAATAAGAAATTTATTGATTACAGCAAGTGATGGCAAGCAGACAGCGCTGGGTGCAGCCGGGGAGTCAGCGCTCCGCCAACGGCTCACCCCGTTTCCCCCTCCCCAGAGTCTTTTCATACTCTCTTCCTTCCGTGTCCACGGTATCTCTGGATGTACTCTGCGCTTGCGCCCTCTGTTGCTAGGGGGTCGTCTTCTACTCTGGTGGTGCTGGAGGAAGGCTCCTCTCTTCTTCCTCGATGAAAGTCCACGACCCTGTAATGGTCTTTTCCATATAAGGTTATATGTTATATGCATCTCAGCTCAAATCCTGTTACCAATACAAGGCTTCCCCTTTGGCTTCCTGTTATCTACACAAGGCTTTCCCCTTTTTGTCCTGATGAACAAAGAGTCTTTTCTAACTTATCACAATCCCCCCTTTTCTTTTTCTTTATTTTGTTCATCAAACCTTTTTAATTCTTGTAAGCTGAGGGCTAAGGTTTCATTAGCCTCAGGGTCCTCTGGTATGGGTTCATATTTGGCCCTTATCAACATGAGGTGAGCAGCCTCCAATCTCCCCTTTACTATGTCTATGACCTTATTAAAAATACACGGGCCGAAGGTTAGTTCCAAAATCAGTAAAATTAGGGGCCCTGCCATTGTGGACAATAGGGTAGTCAGCCACGGGGAACTATTGAACCAGGTTTCATACCAACTTTGTTGGGCTTCTCTTTCCCTTTTTCATTTCTCTAATCCTTCCCTTAGTTTTGTCATTGTATCCCTGACTACCCCTGTGTGATCTGCATAGATACAGCACTCCTCTCTGAACGCTGCACATAGCCCCCCTTTATCAGAATCTAAGATCTCTATCATCCCGTATCTAGGTATGATTTGTTCTAAAAGTATCTTAACCACCACATGAGATGTTGCTCTGGCGGTGGGGAATGCTTCTACATAGTGTGTCAAGTGATCTATTAATACCAACAAGTACTTGTATCTCCCTGTTTTGGGCAGTTTAGTAAAGTCCACTTGTATATGAGATAAAGGTCTTTGTGCTAACTCTCTCCCACCCATTGGTCTCTCTCTTTGTTGCTGCTTGTTTACCTTTTGACAGGTCAGGCAGCGTTGGGTTACCTGTTTAGCCAGAGTATAGATCCTCATACACATGTATTTGATAGCAAACTGATCGACTAAGGCTTGGGTGCCCCAATGGGTTTTATCATGTATAGCCTGCAGGATTCTCATGGCTACTCCTTTTGGGAGTACTTCTCGACCATCGGGTAATACCCACTTGCCTTCCTCTTTTTCCCGTATTTCCATTTGGTCTAATTTTTCTTTTTCTTGTACTGTGAATGTTAATAAATATTTCTTTGAGCCATGATACCAGCAATGTTTCTTTTGGGGGTTACTACAAACACATCTGATGGAATAATTTCTAAATATTTTCCAACCTGACCAACGTGGTGTTGTTCCTAAATCATCCCCACAGGCGGAGCAATCCTCCCTTTGTGTAACCTCAATCTTATGTTTTAAAGTCAGTAGCGCAGCTTTCTTGGCCTCTTGATCAACTAAATTGTTTCCCCTAATGGAGGCTCCTATTCCCGTTTGATGGCCACGGACATGCACAACTGCTATATTTTCTGGATATCTGAGGGCTTGTAAAACTCGTCAGATTAGCTCCTTATGTATTAACCCCTTTCCTTGTGAGTTAATTAATCCTCTCTCTTCCCAAATTTTACCGAAAGTGTGTACTACCCCATAAGCATATTTAGAGTCAGTGTAGATGGTTCCGGATTTTCCTTTTAACAATTCTAATGCTCTGAGTACTGCATATAGTTCACATGCTTGTGCTGACCAGCTAGGGCTAAGGGGGCCAGATTCTATTATCCTGAAGGTTTTTCCATCCACCACAGCGTATCCGTATTTCCTCTTCCCCTCAACAACCCAAGAGGATCCATCCACATATAACCGGGCCCCTGAGGCTAGTTCTTCCTCTTCCAAATCTGGTCGTATTTTGGTTTGTTCCTCAATTTGTTGGAGGCAATCATGTGCCAGTTCAGTAGTTGGTTCCCCGTATAGGAATTGAGCAGGATTTTGTAAACTGGTAGTTTCTATAGTCAATTTAGGGGATGATATTAGGATGCCCTCATATTTTAGCAGCCTGGCATCTGTTATCCATTTTTCGGCTTTTTGTTGCAAGACTCCCCGGATGTTATGAGGGGATAAGACCCGCAGCTCACTTCCAAAGGTTATTTTCCTTGCTTCTTCTACTAAGAGCGCAGCAGCTACTATTACTTGTAAGCAGGTGGGCCACCCTCTACTAACAGGGTCTAAAAGTTTTGAGAGATACGCCACTGGTTTTTTGTTCCCGGCCCAGTCCTGGGCCAGCACCCCATATGCAGTTCCCTCTTCCACATTAATAAATAGGAAGAATGGTCTTTTTAGATCAGGGAGACTGAGGACTGGTGCATTTACTAATTCAACCTTTAGGGCCTTTAGTCGGTCCTCATCCTCAGGTGTCCACTTGAGTAATCCTTTCTTAGTTAATTTTTCATACAGAAATTTAACTTTCCCACTAAAGTTCACTATCCACTGTCGTCAGTATCCAAAAAGTCCTAACAACTGCCGTATCTGTCTCTTATCCTGTGGGGCTTGTAATGAGAGTATACCTTTGACCCTTTCAGCATCCAATTTCTTAGTTCCTTTGGTTAACTTATGTCCCAAGTATTTAACTTCTTCCTCTACAAAGGGTAGCTTAGACTCTGAAACCTTAAGTCCCTTCAAACTCAGGAAGTTTAGTAGCTTTATGCTTTCCTTTCTTACTATCTCCTCCTCCTTGCCTGCGATCAATAAATCATCTACATATTGTACCAAAGCTGTTCCTTCACCTAAGGAATAATCTGCCAATATTTGTTCTAATGCTTGTCTACATAAATTAGGGGATTCTGTAAACCCCTGAGGGAGGACAGTCCATCTCAGTTGTTGCTTTGATGAGTATCCGGTCTTCCCATTCAAAGGCAAAATAATCTCTGGAGGCTTCTTTAAGAGGGCAGGCCCAGAAGGCGTCTTTTAAGTCTATTACACTGTACCATTTATTTTCAGGGCCTAATTGACTTAAAAGTGTATATGGGTTAGCTACTATGGGAAATCTTTCAACAGTTCTTTTATTAATTTCTCTTAAGTCATGAACTAGCCTATAACTACCATTTGGTTTCTTTATGGGTAAGATGGGTGTGTTAAAAGGAGACATACATGGTTCGAGGAGACCTTGTTTTAGGAGTCTCTCGATTTCGGGTTTTAACCCTTGCCTCCCTTCTTTAGACAGAGGGTATTGTTTTATTCTTACGGGTATTTCAGGGTCCCGGATGGTTACTTCAAAGGGTTCAATATTCAATCTTCCTACAGTATCGGGGGTGTACCACACTTCCGGATTGATTTCAGCTTCATCCGCGATCCGTAGGGGACACAGTTTTACGCTCAATTTCTCTTCTATTACTTCCACTCCTATTCCTAATTCAATCATCAAGTCCCGTCCGAGTAGATTATAATACGCCTCAGGAACTAATAAAAAGGATCCCACCCCCAACTTAGAATCAGTCTCCAAAAGGACATCTTTTATCACAGGTACTCCAAAAGGCTCCCCTTTTGCCCCAATTACCTGTACTGTGTCAGATGAAATTTTACACCCCCGGGGAAGGGTCTGGACGGTTGACCTTCCACCCCCGAGTCCACAAGGAACTCATATTCTTGCTGCTGGGGGCCTATATTTAGCTTTACCAGGGGCTCCGTTCTTTCTCTTGTCCCCAGCAGATAGAGCCCCTGACACCCCTAGTCCTCCTGAAACTGTTTTTCAGCAGCCATCCTTTGTCGGCATTCCCGCCTAATGTGACCCCTCCTCCCACAGTAAAAGCAGGCAATTCCTCTCTCCTCCTTCCTCTTATCAATCTCATCAGTCTGCTTTGGAATTCGCTTGTTTCCCCGCACGGCTGCCCCCTTCTGTAAAGGGGGAGCAGTTTTCTGCCCTTCCCGAACTGCCGCTACCATCATCCTAACTTGCTTTTTATGAGTTTCATCCTCCCTCCTTACATAAACTTTCTCCGCCTCTCGCAATAATTCATCCAATCCTCTTCTTTGCCAATCCTCCAGTTTTTCTAACTTCTTCTGAACTGTGTTTTTAGCAGGGCCTCCCCTACTGGGGTATCAGGGTCCACTCCAGAGTATAACTGAAAGATTTTTCTCAGTCTTTCCAACCATTCTGTGGGGTCTTCATCCTTTTTTTGCTGTTCTCAAAAAGCCCTGTGAATATTCTGTCCTCGAGGGACAGATCTTATTCCTTGTATTATAATGTTCCGCAAATCTACCATATGGGCTCTGTGTTGCGAATCCTGGTTGTTCCAGTCAGGGCGTTGCATAGGCCACTTGGTGTCTGCGAGGGGCCCTTGTTGGTGTTCATCATCCCATATTCTCATCCCTACATCTCTAATCATCCTCCTTTCCTCAGAGGTAAATAATATACCTAAAATAGATTGTATCTCATCCCAAGTATAAACGTTCGGACCCAGAAATTGGTCTAATCTTTCGGCAACTCCAAGGGGGTCCTCTAAGAGATGTCCCATTTACTTTTTGAACTCCCTCACATCTCCCGAGTTCAAGGGTACAGACACATATCCAACTCCTAAGATTTGAGCGGGTTGCCCCAGTTACCCTGCATTAGGGTTAGGGACCATCCGCATTCCTGCTTCTCGGAGTGGGAACAATCCCAATTCCTCCCGCCTTTTCCTAGTCTGGCTTCTAGTTACCTGCTGGTTATTTCCCTGGAGCTCAGCGTTCAGCCTATCCCCCTCCGAGTCATCTTTTGCCGAGTCGTTTTGTGCCAGGGCAGAGGGGTCAGGATGTTGTGGTGAATGTGGAGGCAGGGGTGGGTAAAGATTCTGGGGAGGAGAACGGTGGGGAGGGGTTGGTGGTAGAGGAGGTGATGGAGGGGGAGTAGGTATGTAGGGTGGAATCGGGTGGAATCGGGTAGGTCTGTATCCTCTTTCACTCTTTTCTTTTTCTCCCTAGTACTAAGTGCAAACAACTTAGTGCGAGTTTCCCCATTATCCAGAGGGAGGCATACTCGCTCTCCTCTAAGTTAAAGGGCTCTTTAGAATTCACATAAATATTTAAAGCCTGACATATCCAATCCTCAAATGAGCCAAACACTGGCCAGTACAAATGGTCTCCTCTTATTTGTTTCCCTCCCCAAACCTCTATGCAGTAGTGCACCATTTTCACCTTGTCCTTTCCTTTCCTGGTGGGGAAGGCATCCCAACTTTTAATCATTAGTCCTAATGGGCTATCTGGAGGAATCTGGGGAAGCTTTACAGGGTTTCCCCCACCCATGGGACCAGAGGGCTTGCTTTTCCTCTGTCCCATCTTCCGGAGTGCCTTCACACACACACCTCCACGCTTCCCTCAATTCGTGGCGCAGCCCGTCGCCGGGTGTGGGAAACGCACTACCATGAGGTCCACACACACGTCGTCTCACAGAGACGTCTCATTCATTACACTCCGGGATCCCAACCCCGACTGAGCGGGCCCCGTTCCCTCTGAACGGAGCAACCTCAGTAGCCCCGAAGGACCACTGAAAGGTACTTACACAGTCCTGTGTCTTCGCCCAGGACTTCGTGCACAAAGATTAAGGGGTTGCCGGCTATTCTTTGCTTGCCACCGAATTTGGGTTCGTCGGTAAGGGTCCCAGGAGGAGGACTCCTGAGTGGGGCTCGCTGCCAAGGCAGCGAGGGCGCCTCGCCAGGAGGAGCTTCGAACGGATAGCCCTTATCCGAGTCACGGCACCAGATTGTTATGAATAGAGGTGAATAATTTGTTCAGCCTTTCGAGGGTCAATCAGAAATTTATTGATTGCAGCAAGCAATGGCAAGCAAACAGTGCTGGGTGCAGCCGGGGAGTGCCTGCTCCGCAAACAGCTCACACACCGTTTCCCCCTCCCCGGAGTCTTTTTATACTCTCTTCCTTCCGTGTCCGTGGTATCTCTGGATGTACTCTGCGCTTGCGCCCTCTGTTGCTAGGGGGTCTTCTTCTACTCTCTGGTGGTCGCTGGAGGGAGGCTCCTCTCTTCTTCCTCAATGAAAGTCCACGACCCTGTAATGGTCTTTTCCATATAAGGTTATATGTTATATGCATCTCAGCTCAAATCCTGTTACCTACACAAGGCTTCCCCTTTGGCTTCCTGTTATTTACACAAGGCTTTCCCCTTTTTGTCCTGATGAACAAAGAGTCTTTTCTAACTTATCACACTTTGTTAATTTTCTATATAAAAAATTTATTGCTTGTGTGCTTATTAATCTATAATCTGCAATATCCTAATAATCCGAGTAGTCTTCTGATTTCCGTCTTTGAAGAGGGAGGGGGAAGAGATAAAATTCCTGACATTCTTTCGTAGTTGAGTTTTCAGCTACCTTTACTTATTAAGTGTCCAAGATATTTTACCTCTCGTTCTACAAATTGCAGTTTCCCTTTTAATGCCCATAATCCTTTTTCCCACAGAATATTCAAAAGTTTTATAACAGCATCTCTAACTTCAGCTTCCCCGGATAATAAAGATTGTTCCTCTCGGGCTTCTTTACTGGGAGAATAGGGGTATTATGAGGAGACATACAAGATTCTAATGTGTCATCGTTTATTAGTCCTTCTATTACTGGCTTCAAACCTTCCCATCCTTCTAAGGATATAGGACACATATGGGACAGTCTTCTCCCTCAACTGTGACCCTTATTGGATCTATATCTAATCCTCCCCTATTTCTTTCCCCAGCCCAGATTTCCTTGTTAATTTTTTTTTTCATCTCCCTGGCTAAGTTTTAAAACTCTAGCTGTTATTTTTCCTTCTTCTGGTATAACCCCTATTCCTAGTTTTACCTGTAAGTTTCTTCTTAATAAGTTGCTACCTACCCCAGGGACCAATAAGACATCGTCTATCTAAATTTTAGTTTCTCCCTCAATTACCACATCCTTAACGACAGGAACTGTGAAGGTCTCTGTTTTTTGCCCCTATAACTTTTTCAGTATCTTTGCTCACACTATAACTTTTTGGAATATTTAAGAGGCAGGTTCTTTCTGCCCCTATATCTACCACAAATTCTAATTCTTCTTCTCGGTGACTCACTTTTAAAGTTATCACTGGCTCTTCTGTGCCCATCTCTCAGAAGATTTTCAGATTTTTTACCTGATTAGAACAATTTCTTCTTTCTTTCTTAAAAGCTGTCCCTAAAATGCTTTTCTGTTTTTTTGTTGTTTTTTTTTTTTTTTTTGCATTTCGCTTTCGGGATGCGGTCTCTTTTATTTCTTTGATTATCAAATTACGATATTTATTCTTGTGTTTCCTCCCCTCCTCATAATTTTGACTCCACTCAGGAGGTGCTTCTTCTAGAGAGAGTTTCCGTGAACAGCCGGAGTTGTGGTTACTGAGAGAACGGAACGCAGGGCAGGAGGGGGGATTTAGGGGAGGGATCCGCGCCGAGGCTTAGTCCTCCAAGGCGCAGGCGGGGTCCGCTGCCGGAACCGCCAAAGGGGGATCTTCTGGTGGAGACCGAGCCGCACATGGCTGATGGCAGCTGATTCGGCAGCTCCCGGCGAAGACAAAGCAGGCGGGGCGGCCCCGGCAGCAGCGGCGGCGCCTAGCGCAGCCGGCACGGGCAGGGCACCCGGGGATGGGACAGCCGGGACAGACGGGACTCCCACCCCCCCGGCGCGGTCAGCGCGGCGACCGCGGGCCAGGCGGCCAGGACCGGGGCAGAGAAATTTACTGGAGGGGCCGGAACCGGGATGGGGGCGGGGACCGGCAGTGCAGCCCCGAGTGGCGAGACCGGGGCCGGGAACCGGGACCGGCGGGGAAACTGCGGGAGGTGGTGGTGGGGGGAGGGGGGGCGAGTGGGAACGGAGGAGGCAACACTTGCAAAGGATCCCAATCTTTTTCTTTCCTCCCTTCCTCCTGTTCCCAGCCCTTTTCTTTCACCTTTTTCTTTTCTTGCATTGTCTCGGTGGTTTTCTGATACTTTAAAGATTTTTATTCTCCTAAAATCTCCCGTCCAGCATATGGCATATTCTTTCTTTTGGATTGAACGTTTCTTTTGAATTTATAAATAAATTTTAGAGCCTAAAAAATCTAAATTTCTACTTGGATACTTTGAAATGGTCGAAGAGCTAACTTATGACCTCCTAATGTTTTTCTCATAATCTTTTTTTTTATCCTTTGGCAAGTTATACATCTTTTAGTCACTTGCCTTACTACTCTAAAAAAATCCTAATGCATCCATAGCTCCTTTCCTGTGTGTTACATATTCTAGTGCTCTTTTTAGAGCATGTAATTTACAAGTTTGAGCTTACCAGTTTAAGGTTAATTTCCCTTTTCAATAGTTTGCATGTTTTTCCCATCAAGTACTGCATACCCTGTATATTCTCTTTGTACGGGGATTTGTATTTCTGTTAGCTAACATAACCTCCCCCCCTAAAGGGCTATCTTGGGGTATCTCTGCTGGTACCCTTTTACTCCCCCCTTTTTTTGCTTTTGTACCCAACTTACTGATTTTCATTTTTCAAGACCTTATCTATTCGTCTCCTGCCTCTGTTTCCCACTTCTTTTTTTTTTTTTCTAACAACTTAAATACCACTTTCTTTTGACTATACACACAAGAAAAAAAAATTAAAACCCCTTTTTCTCACAATACTATGCAGCACAATACATTTCCCTCCAAGGAGATAAAGTGAAGCTCAAAATAAACAATCTACATTACATACACTTCCATTCATCTACATTTACTCACTTTTCTTTTTCACTCACTCTCACATACATTCACACCCTCAGGCCTGTGCATTCATACTTCTCGACTTCTGCCTAGTCAAGTTTTTTTTGGTTTTTTGTATCTCGCCCACCTGGACTGTATAAGGTTTTATACAGACAGCTATGGGTATGGGGACCCTGGGGGCATACCTCACCAACCTGTCATCCCCCAGGTGCTTTTTACACCCCAGAACCTTAAGTACTGACACCCCTAAGTTTCTCACTGACTTTGGTTCAGCACTTCATACATTTCCCTTTATTTTATTGCACAGAGGAAGGAAACATTAGCAAACCTCTTAGACTTACACAAAGGGATTTTTTTTTTGTCAGAGAATCACGGATCTGGGTAAGCCCCCACCCTGACCCCTTCCACCTCCCTGAGGTTTGTCTATCCTGCTTCTCTAGACATAGCCTCAGAGTCAGGGGTTTGGACTTCCACACCTTTCCCGATCTGGACTTCTACCCACTCCCCCCCCCCCACCTTGGGGAATGGGTTACGCGACTACCCTGCGCAGCCGCAGTGGTAAAAGGTCTTACGATACTGTGCCATCCTTCCTTTGGGGTCAGCCTCTCTGGCCTTCAGTACGAGCAGGCCTGCGGGAAGTGCCCTGAATTTGGTTGCCTCTGGTGCCAATTCACCTTTGAGGCTGTCTGCGTGTGACTCACACTTTGTAGTCACAGCTTCCCCCACACGCCTGGGGGAACAAGGCTTGTTTGCCTGTTATGCCTCAGCCCCCACCCGCCGGGGAAACAATGGCTTGTTTGTGTGGAACCCACCCTCACACACAACTAGACAACAAGGTACCTTTTACTTTCAATTCACCTATTACACTTTTAGGTGTTACTGGCCAGTCCCGGTGCACTTGGATATCCCTCAATCTGAAATGAACAGGGCTAATGCCTTTATTAATGTTCAGCTCTTTATTAAAAAGATCAGCTGGGCAGGGGGCCTGACACGGAGCTCACCCCCGCTGTTGTAGCTTTCCCAGGTAGCCAAAAGGGAAGGAGGCGTGCAGAGTCTGTTGCTGAAGTCCAGAGCAGCAGCTGTCCCCACTTCTTTCCTTGTGGCAGCACCAGGAAGTTCTGTCTTTCTGTCTCCGCTTCCCACAGCCTACTCTAGTCTAGTCTTTTTTAGGTGATGGTGACAGGCAAAAGTCAATCAGGGGATGTGTTTCCCTCTTCCTCAGCTAGGGCATTTGTCTAGCCCCCTCTACTGTGTTTAGTTCTTTATTTAGGGGTGTCTTTATCCCCTAAAAATACTCCCAACTCCCATGATCCCAAGGGTTTTTTTATTTGCATTTTAGTCCCAGAATGGCAGCATGGGGGGGTGGGAGGCCGGTTATCTCCAGGTAGTTTAGAGAAAACAAGTAGAGCAATTATCTAATTAACATTTCAATATCAGTACTCAGCTAGAGTTAGTAGCTCTTTCAGTGTTGCCATGGGAACTAGGAAGACCCTGCCCAGGAGTATCAGGAACTTTGCTCGTTACAAATCCCTCCTCTATTTCTTTGATCGGGCTTAAGCCCACATCAACTTACAGTCTTTGGCTTTTGAGGGCTAACTTCTTTTGGCATTTGTATGCTTTTACTTATGTCTGATGGTAATTCTCCCACTCTTTAGAAACTAAGTAAGACTTAATAATATTTGTCGTGGTTTGACATGGAAGTGAATTTTTTCCAGGAAGTTGGGTCAAACCAATCAGTGGTCAGGTTTGGATATTGGCACCTGGAGTGACCACTGAAAGTATGGACACGCCTCTGAGAACACAGGTGGTTAAAAGCAAGAACTCCCAGGAGAACTCTCTCTTTTGGTTCCGGTCGTCAGAGAGTGCAGACCTCCCCTGCCCAGCCACGGGCTGGGTGGGGGAGGGGAAGCCACGCGGCCTTGTCCAGGTAGGCCGAGGGGCTGAGGGTCTGGAACTGAGCCAGCTCCTGTGGACAGAAGGGTGGAGAGAAGTGGAGATGCCTTTGTCCCCCCCCCCCCCCCCCAAGAGGGAAAGAGACAGAGAGCCTGGCGGCACCTGGAAATTTGCCGTCAGAGGAGAAGGAGAAGGGGGGGGATGTCCAGTGTGGGAGGCGGAACACCGGACCGAGATATCAGCCGTCCAGGGAGTCTGAATGTTTAACCCTTTCCAGGAAATGAGGGCTTTTTAAAAGTATTACTCCTCCTTGATTTGTAGTGGAAGAGAGATAGTCCGGGACCTGAGATGTTAGAAGAAGAAATATTTAGGTGGGAGAAGATGATGAAGTAGCTTATGGCTGGACTTTTTCTTGTTAGCCATGGACTGAACTAAAATCTCCTGCAATAGAGACTGCATTTTAGGGGGATGCAGTGGTGACCCAGGGAGACCTGTTTCAGCTTCGAGCAGCACAGGAGTGGCAAGAACCAAAGAAAGCTGAGGAGGGAATGGTGATACCCTCTGTCTTCGGGAAGAAGATGAGTCCTGTTTTTGGACCCCTCGGCCCCAGGGGAAAATGGGGGGGACTGTAGTCCCAGGATGAGAAACTGAACTGTTGTATCTTTAGGTCTGTGGCAAAGCATCCTTAAAGGAGCCCTATGAGCAGTCTGTCCATGCACGGTGGTGAGAGCACTGTGACATGGAATGGAGAGTGTCACACTGGCAGATGTTTTTTCCGGGCGGTTGCCATGTGTGACAGGGAAACACAGGGTGGCAGCTGTGTTTCCTGGGGGGTCTGTGGTGCAAGAGAGACTTCTCTCTCTCCCTTGATAGTTTGAGTATGGATTACCTGAAGGGTGGTAATTTAATCAGGAATCCCGGGTGATGTTTCATGGATGGGTGTTTTTGGAAATTGGGAGGAGGAGGGGTGTTTTAAAAGGTCTTCATCCTAGATTTAGTTTATGTGTTTTCTGTATTAGTAGTAGTTTAATAAAGTTTTTTTCTTTGTTATTAAGCTTGGGCCTGCTCTGCTCTGTTCCTGATAACATCTCACAGCATTTATTTAAGGAAGGTGCATTTTCATGGGGACGCTGGCATTGCGCCAGTGTCCAACCATGACAAAATTCTAATTAGAATTTTTTCAGTTAACTCCTTTGGCTAAAGGACACTTATTAAGCAATTACCAAGTGCTTAAACCTTTACTATGGCACTTTAACTCAGAAACAGTTATTAACACCTTACTGTATATCAGTCTCTAGCAAGTCTTCCTTAAAGTTAATTTTAAGTTCTCTGGTCTCTTAATTACTGTCCATGCACAAGAGGAGGGGGGTGACACTGTTGGGTCTGGTCTGGCATCCAGGGATGGCACTGGTCCTTTGACTCTGGTGAGCTGGGTCCAGCCTTTTTCTTGGGTCCACACCACAGTGTGTGTGGTGAGTAGCACCTGGAAAGGTCCTTCGAATTTGGGGGTTAATGGAGTGGTGGTGTTCCAGGACTTTATCAGCACCTAATCCCCAGGACTGATGTTGTGGGCATTGGTGTCCAGAGGGGAAGTTTGGGGGAGATACCCCTTCTTTCTGAGGCCTTCTAGGGATTTTCCTATGACCTCTAAATATTTCTGAGTTGCTGCCTCCCCTTCCAGATAATCTGCTGTACTGAAAGGGGTGATTAGAAAGGGAGTCCAAA